>NW_026137572.1:0-78120 GCF_009805555.1 Andrographis paniculata
TATCTACACTGTTTTTCCTTTCTATTTATTATAAAGCATTTTATAGATTATACTTTGTGCTCTAGAGTTCTAATTAAAGTGGTTTTCTTATATGTTAAATAGTGCTTTAAGGAATAAAGTTAGCGCTTTTGTCCTTTTCTATTTATTATAAAGCACTTCATAAGATTATACTTTGTGCTCTAGAGTTCTAATTACAGTGCTTTTCGCATACGTTAAATAGTGCTTTAAGGGAATAAAGTTAGCGCTTTTTTTCTTCTTTTTTTTCTTTCTTTGTATTTATTATAAAGCACTTTATAAGAGTATACTGTGTGCTCTAGCGTTAATTACAGGTCTTTTCGCGATATGTTAAATAGTGCTTTAAGGAAATAAAGTTATACGCTTTTGTATGTACACTGTTTTTCCTTTCTATTTATTATAAAGCATTTTATAAGATTATACTTAGTTCTCTAGAGTTCTAATTAAAGTGGTTTTCTTATATGTTAAATAGTGCTTTAAGAGAATAAAGTTAGCACTTTGTTTCTTCTTCACTGTTTTTCCTTTCTATTTTATTAAGCACTTAATAAGATTATACTTTGTGCTCTAGAGTTCTAAATACAATGCTTTTCGTATATGTTAAATAGTGCTTTAAGGGAATAAAGTTAGCGCTTTAATTTCTACACTGTTTTTCCTTTGTATTTATTATAAAGCACTTTATAAGATTATAATTTGTGCTCATAGTTCCAATTACAATGCTTTTTGCATATGTATAATAATGCTTTTAGGAAAAGTTAGCGCTTTTGTTTCTTCACTTTTTTTTTTTTTTCGTTCTATTTATTATAAAGCACTTTATATGATTATACTTTGTGCTCTAAAGTTCTAATTAATGTGGTTTTCTTATATTTAAATAGTGCTTCAAGGGAATAAAATTAGCACTTTTGTTCTTCACTGTTTTTCCTTTCTATTTTTATAAAGCATTTATAAGGTTATACTTTGTGCTCTAGAGTTAATTACAGGTCTTTTCGCGTATGTTAAGTAGTGCTTTAAGGAAATAAAGTAATGCTTTTGTATCTACACTGTTTTTCTTTCTATTTATTATAAAGCCCTTTATAAGATTATACTTTGTGCTCAAGAGTTCTAATTAAAGTGGTTTTCTTATATTTTAAATAGTGCTATAAGGGAATAAAGTTAGTGCTTTTGTTTATTTACTGTCTTTCCTTTCTATTTATTATAATGCACTTATAAGATTATACTTTGTTTCTAGAGTTCTAATTACAGTGCTTTTCGCGTATGTTAAATAGTTCTTTAAGGAAAAGTTAGCACTTTTGTCTCTTCACTGTTTTTCCTTTCTATTTATTATAACACTTTATAAGATTATACTTTGTGCTCTAGACTTCTAATTACAGTGCTTTTTCGTATATGTTAAATAGTGCTTTAAGGAATAAAGTTAACGCTTTTTTTCTACACTGTTTTTCCTTTCTATTTATTATAAAGCACTTTATAAGATTATACTTTGTACTCTAGAGTTCTAATTACAGTGCTTTTCTTATATTTTAAATAGTGCTTTAAGGGAATTAAGTTAGCATTTTGTTTCTTTACACTGTTTTTCCTTTCTATTTATTATAAAGCACTTTATAAGATTATACTTTGTGCTCTAGAGTTCTAAATACAGTGCTTTTCGTATATGTTAAATAGTGCTTTAAGGGAATAAAGTTAGCGCTTTTGTTTCTTCTATGCTTTCCTTTCTATTTATTATAATGAATTTTATAAGATTATAGTTTCTGCTCTAGAGTTCTAATTACAGTGCTTTTCGCATACGTTAAATAGTGCTTTAAGGGATAAAGTTAGCGCTTTTTTTTCTTCGTTGTTTTTCCTTTCTATTTATTATAAAGCACTTTATTAGATTATACTTTGTGCTTTAGAGTTCTAATTACAGTGCTTTTCGCATATGTTAAATAGTGCGTTAAGGGAATAAAGTTAGCGCTTTTGTTTCTTCAATTGTTTTTCCTTTCTATTTATTATAAAGTATTTATAAGATTATACTTTGTGCTCTAGACTTCTATTACAGTGCTTTTCGTGTATGTTAAATAGTTTTTTAATGGAATAAAGTTTGTACTTTTGTTTCCTTTCTGTTTTTCCTTTGTATTTATTATAAAACCACTTTATAAGATTATACTTTGTGCTCTATAGTTCGAATTACAGTACTTTTCGTATATGATAAATAGTGCTTTAAGGGAATAAAGTTAGCGATTTTATATCTTCACTGTTTTTCCTTTCTATTTATTATAAAGCACTTTATAAGATTATACTTTGTGCTCTTGACTTCTAATTACAGTGCTTTTCGTGTATGTTAAATAGTTCTTGAAGGGAATAAAGTTAGCACTTTGTTGTTTATTGTTTTTTTTTTCCTTCTATTATTATAAAGCACTTTATAAGACTATATTTTGTGCTCTAGAGTTCTAATTACAGTGCTTTTCGTATATGTTAAATAGTGCTTTAAAGGAATAAAGTTAGCACTTTTGTTGTTTATTGTTTTCCTTTCTATTTATTATAAACCACTTTATAAGACTATAGTTTGTGCTCTAGAATTCTAATTACAGTGTTTTTCACATATGTTAATTAGTTCTTTAAGGGAATAAAGTTAGCGCTTTTTTTCTTCACTGTTTTTCCTTTCTATTTATTATAAAGCACTTTATAAGATTATACTTAGTGCTCTAGAGATCTAATAAAGTGCTTTTCTTATATGCTTAATAGGGTTTTAAGGGAATAAAGTTACAACTTTCTTTTCTTCCCTGTTTTTCCCTTTCTATTTATTATAAAGCACTTTATAAGATTATACTTTGTGCTCTAAAGTTCTAATTACAGTGCTTTTCCTATATGTTAAAAAATAGTGCTTTAAGGGAATAAAGGTAGCACTTTTGTTTCTTCAATGCTTTTCCTTTCTATTTATTATAAAGCATTTTATAAGATTATACTTTGTGCTCTATAGTTCTAATTACAGTGCTTTTCGCATATGTTAAATAGTGCTTTAAGAGAATAAAGTTTGCGCTTTTTTTCTTCACTATTTTTCCTTTCTATTTATTATAAAGCATTTATCAGATTATACTTTGTTCACTAGAGTTCTAATTACATTGCTTTTCGCATATGTTAAATAGTGCGTTTAAGGAATATAGTTAGCGCTTTTGTTTCTTCATTTTTTTTCCTTTCTATTTATTATAAAGCACTTTATAAGATTATACTTTGTGCTCTTGACTTAAAATTACAGTGCTTTTCGTGTATGTTAAATAGTTCTTTAAGAATAAAGTTAGCACTTTTGTTTGTTTATTGTTTTTCCTTTCTATTTATTATAAAGCACTTTATAAGACTATAGTTTGTGCAATAGAGTTCTAAATACAGTGCTTTTCTTATATTTTAAATACTGGTTTAAGGGAATAAAGTTAGCGCTTGTGTTTCTTCAATGTTTTTCCTTTCTATTTATTATAAAGCATTTTATAAGATTATACTCTGTGCTCTAGAGTTCTAATTATAGTGCTTTTCGCATATGTTAAATAGTGCTTTAAGAGAATAAAGTTTGCGCTTTTTTTCTTCACTATTTTTCCTTTCTATTTATTATAAAGCACTTTATCAGATTATACTTTGTTCACTAGAGTTCTAATTACATTGCTTTTCGCATATGTTAAATAGTGCGTTTAAGGAATATAGTTTGCGCTTTTGTTTCTTCATTGTTTTTCCTTTCTATTTATTATAAAGCACTTCATAAGATTTTACTTTGTTCTCTAGACAGAAAATTACAGTATTTTTCGTATATGTTAAATAGTGTTTTAAGGGAATAAAGTTTGCAGTTTTGTTTCTTCACTGTTTATCCTTTCTATTTATTATAAAACACTTCATAAAGAGTTTTAAATAAAGTGCTATTCTTATATGTCAAATAGTGCTTTAAGGGAATAAAGTTAGCACTTTTGTTTCTTTATTGTTTTTCCTTTCTATTTATTATAAAGCACTTTATAAGATTATACTTTGTCCTCTAGAGTTCTAATTACTGTGCTTTTCGTATATGTTAAAAAATAGTGCTTTAAGGGAATAAAGGTAGCGCTTTTGTTTCTTCAATGCTTTTCCTTTCTATTTATTATAAAGCATTTTATAAGATTATACTTTGTGCTCTATAGTTCTAATTACAGTGCTTTTCGCATATATTAAATAGTGCTTTGAGAGAATAAAGTTTGCGCTTTTTTTCTTCACTATTTTTCCTTTCTATTTATTATAAAGCAATTTATCAGATTATACTTTGTTCACTAGAGTTCTAATTACATTGCTTTTCGCATATGTTAAATAGTGCGTTTAAGGAATATAGTTAGCGCTTTTGTTTCTTCATTGTTTTTCCTTTCTATTTATTATAAAGCACTTTATAAGATTATACATTGTGCTCTTGACTTCTAATTACAGTGCTTTTCGTGTATGTTAAATAGTTCTTTAAGGAATAAAGTTAGCACTTTTGTTTGTTTATTGTTTTTCCTTTCTATTTATTATAAAGCACTTTATAAGACTATAGTTTGTGCTATAGAGTTCTAAATACAGTGCTTTTCTTATATTTTAAATAGTGGTTTAAGGGAATAAAGTTAGCGCTTTTGTTTCTTCAATGTTTTTCCTTTCTATTTATTATAAAGCATTTTATAAGATTATACTTTGTGCTCTAGAGTTCTAATTATAGTGCTTTTCGCATATGTTAAATAGTGCTTTAAGAGAATAAAGTTTGCGCTTTTTTTCTTCACTATTTTTCCTTTCTATTTATTATATAGCACTTTATCAGATTATACTTTGTTCACTAGAGTTCTAATTACATTGCTTTTCGCATATGTTAAATAGTGCGTTTAAGGAATATAGTTAGCGCTTTTGTTTTTTCATTGTATTTCCTTTCTATTTATTATAAAGCACTTCATAAGATTATACTTTGTTCTCTAGACAGAAAATTACAGTATTTTTCGTGTATGTTAAATAGTGCTTTAAGGGAATAAAGTTTGCAGTTTTGTTTCTTCACTGTTTTTCCTTTCTATTTATTATAAAACACTTTATAAAGAGTTTTAAATAAAGTGCTTTTCTTATATATTAAATAGTGCTTTAAGGGAATAAAGTTAGCACTTTTGTTTCTTTATGTTTTTCCTTTCTATTTATTATAAAGCACTTTATAAGATTATACTTTGTCCTCTAGAGTTCTAATTACTGTGCTTTTCGTATATGTTAAAAATAGTGCTTTAAGGGAATAAAGTTTGCACTTTTGTTTCTTTACTGTTTTTCCTTTCTATTTATTATAAAGCACTTTATAAGACTCTACTTTGTGCTCTAGAGTTTTAATTACATTGTTTTTCGCATATGTTAAATAGTGTTTGAAGGGAATAAAGTTAGCACTTTTGTTTCTTCAATGTTTTTCCGTTCTATTTATTATGAAGCACTTCATAAGATTATACTTTGTTCTCTAGACAGAAAATTACAGTGCTTTTTGTGTATGTTAAATAGTGCTTTAAGGGAATAAACTTAGCGCTTTTGTTTCTTCACTGTTTTTCCTTCATATTTATTATAATGCATTTATAAGATTATACTTTGTGCTCTAGACTTCTAATTATAGTGCTTTTCGTATATGTTAAATAGTGCTTTAGGGAATAAAGTTAGCGATTTTGTTTCTACACTGTTTTTCCTTTGTATTTATTATAAAACCACTTTATAAGATTATACTTTGTGCTCTATAGTTCCAATTACAGTACTTTTCGTATATGATAAATAGTGCTTTAAGGGAATAAAGTTAGCGCTTTTATATCTTCACTGTTTTTCCTTTCTATTTATTATAAAGCACTTTATAAGATTATACTTTGTGCTCTTGACTTCTAATTACAGTGCTTTTCGTGTATGTTAAATAGTTCTTGAAGGGAATAAAGTTAGCACTTTTGTTTCTTCACTGTTTTTCCGTTCTATTTATTATAAAGCACTTCATAAGATTATACTTTGTTCTCTAGACAGAAAATTACAGTGCTTTTTGTGTATGTTAAATAGTGCTTTAAGAGAATAAACTTAGCGCTTTTGTTTCTTCACTGTTTTTCCTTCATATTTACTATAATGCATTTATAAGATTATACTTTGTGCTCTAGACTTCTAATTATAGTGCTTTTCGTATATGTTAAATAGTGCTTTTAGGGAATAAAGTTAGCGATTTTGTTTCTTCACTGTTTTTCCTTTGTATTTTTTATAAAACACTTTATAAGATTATACTTTGTGCTCTATAGTTCCAATTAGAGTACTTTTCGTATATGATAAATAGTGCTTTAAGGGAATAAAGTTAGCGCTTTTATATCTTCACTGTTTTTCCTTTCTATTTATTATAAAGCACTTTATAAGATTATACTTTGTGCTCTTGACTTCTAATTACAGTGCTTTTCGTGTATGTTAAATAGTTCTTGAAGGGAATAAAGTTAGCACTTTTGTTTCTTCACTGTTTTTCCGTTCTATTTATTATAAAGCACTTCATAAGATTATACTTTGTTCTCTAGACAGAAAATTACAGTGCTTTTTGTGTATGTTAAATAGTGCTTTAAGAGAATAAACTTAGCGCTTTTGTTTCTTCACTGTTTTTCCTTCATATTTACTATAATGCATTTATAAGATTATACTTTGTGCTCTAGACTTCTAATTATAGTGCTTTTCGTATATGTTAAATAGTGCTTTTAGGGAATAAAGTTAGCGATTTTGTTTCTACACTGTTTTTCCTTTGTATTTATTATAAAACCACTTTATAAGATTATACTTTGTGCTCTATAGTTCCAATTACAGTACTTTTCGTATATGACAAATAGTGCTTTAAGGGAATAAAGTTAGCGCTTTTATATCTTCACTGTTTTTCCTTTCTATTTATTATAAAGCACTTTATAAGATTATACTTTGTGCTCTTGACTTCTAATTACAGTGCTTTTCGTGTATGTTAAATAGTTCTTGAAGGGAATAAAGTTAGCACTTTTGTTTGTTTATTGTTTTTCCTTTCTATTTACTATAAAGCACTTTATAAGACTATAGTTTGTGCTCTAGAGTTCTAATTACAGTGCTTTTCGTATATGTTAAATAGTGCTTTAAAGGAATAAAGTTAGCACTTTTGTTTGTTTGTTGTTTTTACTTTCTATTTATTATAAACCACTTTATAAGACTATAGTTTGTGCTCTAGAGTTCTAATTACAGTGTTTTTCACATATGTTAATTAGTTCTTTAAGGGAATAAAGTTAGCGCTTTTTTTCTTCACTGTTTTTCCTTTCTATTTATTATAAAGCACTTTATAAGATTATACTTAGTGCTCTAGAGATCTAAATAAAGTGCTTTTCTTATATGCTTAATAGGGTTTTAAGGGAATAAAGTTACACTTTTTTTCTTCCCTGTTTTTCCTTTCTATTTATTATAAAGCACTTTATAAGATTATACTTTGTGCTCTAAAGTTCTAATTACAGTGCTTTTCCTATATGTTAAAAATAGTGCTTTAAGGGAATAAAGTAGCGCTTTTGTTTCTTCAATGTTTTCCTTTCTATTTATTATAAAGCATTTTATAAGATTATACTTTGTGCTCTATAGTTCTAATTACAGTGCTTTTCGCATATGTTAAATAGTGCTTTAAGAGAATAAAGTTTGCGCTTTTTTTCTTCACTATTTTTCCTTTCTATTTATTATAAAGCACTTTATCAGATTATACTTTGTTCACTAGAGTTCTAATTACATTGCTTTTCGCATATGTTAAATAGTGCGTTTAAGGAATATAGTTAGCGCTTTTGTTTTTTCATTGTATTTCCTTTCTATTTATTATAAAGCACTTCCTAAGATTATACTTTGTTCTCTAGACAGAAAATTACAGTATTTTTCGTGTATGTTAAATAGTGCTTTAAGGGAATAAAGTTTGCAGTTTTGTTTCTTCACTGTTTTTCCTTTCTATTTATTATAAAACACTTTATAAAGAGTTTTAAATAAAGTGCTTTTCTTATATGTTAAATAGTGCTTTAAGGGAATAAAGTTAGCACTTTTGTTTCTTTATTGTTTTTCCTTTCTATTTATTATAAAGCACTTTATAAGATTATACTTTGTCCTCTATAGTTCTAATTACTGTGCTTTTCGTATATGTTAAAAAATAGTGCTTTAAGGGAATAAAGGTAGCGCTTTTGTTTCTTCAATGCTTTTCCTTTCTATTTATTATAAAGCATTTTATAAGATTATACTTTGTGCTCTATAGTTCTAATTACAGTGCTTTTCGCATATGTTAAATAGTGCTTCAAGAGAATAAAGTTTGCGCTTTTTTTCTTCACTATTTTTCCTTTCTATTTATTATAAAGCAATTTATCAGATTATACTTTGTTCACTAGAGTTCTAATTACATTGCTTTTCGCATATGTTAAATAGTGCGTTTAAGGAATATAGTTAGCGCTTTTGTTTCTTCATTGTTTTTCCTTTCTATTTATTATAAAGCACTTTATAAGATTATACTTTGTGCTCTTGACTTCTAATTACAGTGCTTTTCGTGTATGTTAAATAGTTCTTTAAAGGAATAAAGTTAGCACTTTTGTTTGTTTATTGTTTTTCCTTTCTATTTATTATAAAGCACTTTATAAGACTATAGTTTGTGCTATAGAGTTCTAAATACAGTGCTTTTCTTATATTTTAAATAGTGGTTTAAGGGAATAAAGTTAGCGCTTTTGTTTCTTCAATGTTTTTCCTTTCTATTTATTATAAAGCATTTTATAAGATTATACTTTGTGCTCTAGAGTTCTAATTATAGTGCTTTTCGCATATGTTAAATAGTGCTTTAAGAGAATAAAGTTTGCGCTTTTTTTCTTCACTATTTTTCCTTTCTATTTATTATAAAGCACTTTATCAGATTATACTTTGTTCACTAGAGTTCTAATTACATTGCTTTTCGCATATGTTAAATAGTGCGTTTAAGGAATATAGTTAGCGCTTTTGTTTTTTCATTGTATTTCCTTTCTATTTATTATAAAGCACTTCATAAGATTATACTTTGTTCTCTAGACAGAAAATTACAGTATTTTTCGTGTATGTTAAATAGTGCTTTAAGGGAATAAAGTTTGCAGTTTTGTTTCTTCACTGTTTTTCCTTTCTATTTATTATAAAACACTTTATAAAGAGTTTTAAATAAAGTGCTTTGCTTATATGTTAAATAGTGCTTTAGGGAATAAAGTTAGCACTTTTGTTTCTTTATTGTTTTTCCTTTCTATTTATTATAAAGCACTTTATAAGATTATACTTTGTCCTCTAGAGTTCTAATTACAGTGCTTTTCGTATATGTTAAAAAATAGTGCTTTAAGGGAATAAAGGTAGCGCTTTTGTTTCTTCAATGCTTTTCCTTTCTATTTATTATAAAGCATTTTATAAGATTATACTTTGTGCTCTATAGTTCCAATTACAGTGCTTTTCGCATATGTTAAATAGTGCTTCAAGAGAATAAAGTTTGCGCTTTTTTTCTTCACTATTTTTCCTTTCTATTTATTATAAAGCAATTTATCAGATTATACTTTGTTCACTAGAGTTCTAATTACATTGCTTTTCGCATATGTTAAATAGTGCGTTTAAGGAATATAGTTAGCGCTTTTGTTTCTTCATTGTTTTTCCTTTCTATTTATTATAAAGCACTTTATAAGATTATACTTTGTGCTCTTGACTTCTAATTACAGTGCTTTTCGTGTATGTTAAATAGTTCTTTATAGGAATAAAGTTAGCACTTTTGTTTGTTTATTGTTTTTCCTTTCTATTTATTATAAAGCACTTTATAAGACTATAGTTTGTGCTATAGAGTTCTAAATACAGTGCTTTTCTTATATTTTAAATAGTGGTTTAAGGGAATAAAGTTAGCGCTTTTGTTTCTTCAATGTTTTTCCTTTCTATTCATTATAAAGCATTTTATAAGATTATACTTTGTGCTCTAGAGTTCTAATTATAGTGCTTTTCGCATATGTTAAATAGTGCTTTAAGAGAATAAAGTTTGCGCTTTTTTTCTTCACTATTTTTCCTTTCTATTTATTATAAAGCACTTTATCAGATTTACTTTGTTCACTAGAGTTCTAATTACATTGCTTTTCGCATATGTTAAATAGTGCGTTTAAGGAATATAGTTAGCGCTTTTGTTTTTTCATTGTATTTCCTTTCTATTTATTATAAAGCACTTCATAAGATTATACTTTGTTCTCTAGACAGAAAATTACAGTATTTTTCGTGTATGTTAAATAGTGCTTTAAGGGAATAAAGTTTGCAGTTTTGTTTCTTCACTGTTTTTCCTTTCTATTTATTATAAAACACTTTATAAAGAGTTTTAAATAAAGTGCTTTTCTTATATGTTAAATAGTGCTTTAAGGGAATAAAGTTAGCACTTTTGTTTCTTTATTGTTTTTCCTTTCTATTTATTATAAAGCATTTTATAAGATTATACTTTGTGCTCTAGAGTTAATTACAGGTCTTTTCGCATATGTTAAATAGTGCTTCAAAGAAATAAAGTTAACGCTTTTGTATCTACGCTGTTTTTCATTTGTATTTATTATAAAGCACTTTATAAGATCATAATTTGTGCTCTAGAGTTCTAATTAAAGTGGTTTTCTTATATATTAAATAGTGTTTAAGGGAATAAAGTTAGCCCATCTGTTTCTTCAATGCTTTACGTTTCCATTTATTATAAAGCCTTTTATAAGATTATACTTTGTGCTCTAGAGTTCTAATTACAGTGCTTTTCGCATATGTTAAATAGTGCTTCAAGAGAATAAAGTTTGCGCTTTTTTTCTTCACTATTTTTCCTTTCTATTTATTATAAAGCAATTTATCAGATTATACTTTGTTCACTAGAGTTCTAATTACATTGCTTTTCGCATATGTTAAATAGTGCGTTTAAGGAATATAGTTAGCGCTTTTGTTTCTTCATTGTTTTTCCTTTCTATTTATTATAAAGCACTTTATAAGATTATACTTTGTGCTCTTGACTTCTAATTACAGTGCTTTTCGTGTATGTTAAATAGTTCTTTATAGGAATAAAGTTAGCACTTTTGTTTGTTTATTGTTTTTCCTTTCTATTTATTATAAAGCACTTTATAAGACTATAGTTTGTGCTATAGAGTTCTAAATACAGTGCTTTTCTTATATTTTAAATAGTGGTTTAAGGGAATAAAGTTAGCGCTTTTGTTTCTTCAATGTTTTTCCTTTCTATTCATTATAAAGCATTTTATAAGATTATACTTTGTGCTCTAGAGTTCTAATTATAGTGCTTTTCGCATATGTTAAATAGTGCTTTAAGAGAATAAAGTTTGCGATTTTTTTCTTCACTATTTTTCCTTTCTATTTATTATAAAGCACTTTATCAGATTTACTTTGTTCACTAGAGTTCTAATTACATTGCTTTTCGCATATGTTAAATAGTGCGTTTAAGGAATATAGTTAGCGCTTTTGTTTTTTCATTGTATTTCCTTTCTATTTATTATAAAGCACTTCATAAGATTATACTTTGTTCTCTAGACAGAAAATTACAGTATTTTTCGTGTATGTTAAATAGTGCTTTAAGGGAATAAAGTTTGCAGTTTTGTTTCTTCACTGTTTTTCCTTTCTATTTATTATAAAACACTTTATAAAGAGTTTTAAATAAAGTGCTTTTCTTATATGTTAAATAGTGCTTTAAGGGAATAAAGTTAGCACTTTTGTTTCTTTATTGTTTTTCCTTTCTATTTATTATAAAGCATTTTATAAGATTATACTTTGTGCTCTAGAGTTAATTACAGGTCTTTTCGCATATGTTAAATAGTGCTTCAAAGAAATAAAGTTAACGCTTTTGTATCTACGCTGTTTTTCATTTGTATTTATTATAAAGCACTTTATAAGATCATAATTTGTGCTCTAGAGTTCTAATTAAAGTGGTTTTCTTATATATTAAATAGTGTTTAAGGGAATAAAGTTAGCCCATCTGTTTCTTCAATGCTTTACGTTTCCATTTATTATAAAGCCTTTTATAAGATTATACTTTGTGCTCTAGAGTTCTAATTACAGTGCTTTTCGCATATGTTAAATAGTGCTTCAAGAGAATAAAGTTTGCGCTTTTTTTCTTCACTATTTTTCCTTTCTATTTATTATAAAGCAATTTATCAGATTATACTTTGTTCACTAGAGTTCTAATTACATTGCTTTTCGCATATGTTAAATAGTGCGTTTAAGGAATATAGTTAGCGCTTTTGTTTCTTCATTGTTTTTCCTTTCTATTTATTATAAAGCACTTTATAAGATTATACTTTGTGCTCTTGACTTCTAATTACAGTGCTTTTCGTGTATGTTAAATAGTTCTTTATAGGAATAAAGTTAGCACTTTTGTTTGTTTATTGTTTTTCCTTTCTATTTATTATAAAGCACTTTATAAGACTATAGTTTGTGCTATAGAGTTCTAAATACAGTGCTTTTCTTATATTTTAAATAGTGGTTTAAGGGAATAAAGTTAGCGCTTTTGTTTCTTCAATGTTTTTCCTTTCTATTCATTATAAAGCATTTTATAAGATTATACTTTGTGCTCTAGAGTTCTAATTATAGTGCTTTTCGCATATGTTAAATAGTGCTTTAAGAGAATAAAGTTTGCGCTTTTTTTCTTCACTATTTTTCCTTTCTATTTATTATAAAGCACTTTATCAGATTATACTTTGTTCACTAGAGTTCTAATTACATTGCTTTTCGCATATGTTAAATAGTGCGTTTAAGGAATATAGTTAGCGCTTTTGTTTTTTCATTGTATTTCCTTTCTATTTATTATAAAGCACTTCATAAGATTATACTTTGTTCTCTAGACAGAAAATTACAGTATTTTTCGTGTATGTTAAATAGTGCTTTAAGGGAATAAAGTTTGCAGTTTTGTTTCTTCACTGTTTTTCCTTTCTATTTATTATAAAACACTTTATAAAGAGTTTTAAATAAAGTGCTTTTCTTATATGTTAAATAGTGCTTTAAGGGAATAAAGTTAGCACTTTTGTTTCTTTATTGTTTTTCCTTTCTATTTATTATAAAGCATTTTATAAGATTATACTTTGTGCTCTAGAGTTAATTACAGGTCTTTTCGCATATGTTAAATAGTGCTTCAAAGAAATAAAGTTAACGCTTTTGTATCTACGCTGTTTTTCATTTGTATTTATTATAAAGCACTTTATAAGATCATAATTTGTGCTCTAGAGTTCTAATTAAAGTGGTTTTCTTATATATTAAATAGTGTTTAAGGGAATAAAGTTAGCCCATCTGTTTCTTCAATGCTTTACGTTTCCATTTATTATAAAGCCTTTTATAAGATTATACTTTGTGCTCTAGAGTTCTAATTACAGTGCTTTTCGCATATGTTAAATAGTTCTTTAAGGGAATAAAGTTAGCATTTTTTTTTCTTCACTGATTTTCCTTTCTATTTATTATAAAGGACTTTATAAGATTATACTTTGTGCTCTACAGTTCTAATTACAGTGGTTTTCGCATATTTTAAATAGTGCGTTAAGGGAATAAAGTTAGCACTTTTGTTTTCTCACTGTTTTTCCTTTCTATTTATTATACAACACTTTAAAAGATTGTACTTTCTCCTCTAGAGTTCATTACAGGTCTTTTCTCATATGTTAAATAGTGCTTTACGGAAATAAAGTTAACGTTTTTATATCTACACTGTTTTTCTTTTGTATTTATTATAAAGCACTTTATAAGATTATACTTTGTGCTCTAGAATTCTAATTATAGTGGTTTTCTTATATGTTAAATAGTGCTTTAAGGGAATAAAGTTAGTACTTTTGTTTCTTCACTGTTTTTCCTTTCTATTTATTATAAAGTACTTTATAAGATTATACTTTGTGCTCTAGACAGATAATTATAGTGCTTTTCATGTATGTTACATAGTTCTTTAAGGGAATAAAGTTTGAACTTTTGTTTCTTTACTATTTTTTCTTTTTATGTATTATAAAGCACTTTATACGACTATACTTTGTGCTCTAGAGTTTTAATTACATTGTTTTTTGCATATGTTAAATAGTGCTTTAAGGGAATAAAGTTAGCACTTTGGTTTCTTCACTGTTTTTCCTTTCTATTCTTTATAAAGCACATCATAAGATTATACTTTATGCTCTAGACTTCTAAGTACAGTGCTTTTCGTTAATGTTAAATAGTGCTTTAAGGGAATAAAGTTAGCGCTTTTCCTTCTATACTATTTTTCCTTTCTATTTATTATAAACCACTTTATAAGATTATACTTTGTGCTCTATAGTTCCAATTACAGTGCTTTACGTATATGTTAAATAGTGCTTTAAAGGAATGAAGTTAGCACTTTTGTATCTTCGCGGTTTTACTTTTCTATTTATTATAAAGCGCTTTATAAGATTATACTTTGTGCTATAGACTTCTAATTACAGTGCTTTTGGTGTATGTTAAATAGTTCTTTAAGGGTATAAAGTTAGCACTTTTGTTTGTTTATTGTTTTTCCTTTCTATTTATTATGAAGCACTTTATAAGAATATAGTTTGTGCTCGAGAGTTCTAATTACAGTGCTTTTCGTATATGTTAAATAGTGCTTTAAGGGAATAAAGTTAGCGCTTTTGTTTCTTCTATGCTTTTCCTTTCTATTTATTATAAAGAATTTTAAAAGATTATACTTTGTGCTCTAGAGTTCTAGTTACAGTGCTTTCGCATACCTTAAATAGTGCTTAAAGGGAATAAAGTTAGCGCTTTTTTTCTTCATTGTTTTTCCTTACTATTTATTATAAAGTACTTTATAAGATTATACTTTGTGCTCTAGAGTTCTAATTATAGTGCTTTTCGCATATGTTAAACAGTGCGTTAAGGGAATAAAGTTAGCGCTTTTGTTTCTTCACTGTTTTTCTTTTCTATTTATTATAAAGCACTTTATAAGATTATACTTTCTTCTCTAGAGTTAATTACAGGTCTTTTCGCATACGTTAAATAGTGCTTTAAGTAAATAAAGTTAACGCTTTTGTATCTACACTGTTTTTCCTTTCTATTTATTATAAATCACTTTATCAGATTATACTTTCTACTCTAGAGTTCTAATTAAAGTGCTTTTCTTATATGGTAAATAGTGCTTTGAGGAAGTAAAGTTAACGCTTTTGTATGTACACTGTTTTTCCAATGTATTTATTGTAAAGCACTTTATAAGATTATACTTAGTGCACTAGAGTTCTAATTAAACTGGTTTTCTTATATGTTAAATAGTGCTTTAAGGGAATAAAGTTAGCACTTTTGTTTCTTCACTGTTTTTCCTTTCTATTTATTATAAGCACTTTATAAGATTATATTTTGTGCTCTAGAGTTTTAACTACATTGCTTTTCGTATATGTTAAATAGTGCTTTAAGGGAATAAAGTTAGCGCTTTTGTTTCTTCTACGCTTTTCCTTTCTATTTATTATAAAGAATTTTATAAGATTATACTTTGTGCTCTAGAGTTCTAATTACAGTGCATTTCGCATACGTTAAATAGTGCTTAAAGGGAATAAAGTTAGCGCTTTTTTTCTTCATTGTTTTTCCTTTCTATTTATTATAAAGCACTTTATAAGATTATACTTTGTGCTCTAGAGTTCTAATTACAGTGCTTTTCGCATATGTTAAATAGTTCGTTAACGGAATAAAGTTAGCGCTTTTGTGTCTTCACTGTTTTTCCTTTCTATTTATTATAAAGCACTTTATAAGATTATACTTTCTGCTCTAGAGTTAATTACAGGTCTTTTCGCATATGTTAGATAGTGCTTTAAGGAAATAAGGTTAACGCTTTTGTAACTACACTGTTTTTCCTTTCTATTTATTATAAAGCACTTTATAATATTATACTTTGTACTCTAGAGTTCTAATTAAAGTGTTTTTCTTATATGTTAAATAGTGCTTTAAGAGAATTAAGTTAGCACTTTTGTTTCTTCAATGTTTTTCCTTTCTATTTATTATAAAGGCACTTTATAAGATTATACTTTGTGCTCTAGACTTTTAACTACAGTGCTTTTCGTGTATGTTAAATAGTTTTTTAAGGGAATAAAGTTTGCACTTTTGTTTCTTTATTGTTTTTCCTTTCTATTTATTATATAGCACTTTATAAGACTATACTTTGTGCTCTAGAGTTTTAATTACATCGTTTTTCGCATATGTTAAATAGTGCTTTAAGGGAATAAAGTTAGCACTTTTGTTTCTTCACTGTTTTTCCTTTTTATTTATTATAAAGCACTTTATAAGATTATCCTTCGTGCTCTAGACTTTTAATTACAGTGCTTTTCGTGTATGTTAAATAGTTTTTTAAGGGAATAAAGTTTGCACTTTTGTTTTTTACTGTTTTTCCTTTCTATTTATTATAAAGCACTTTATAAGACTATACTTTATGCTCTAGAGTTTTAATTACATTGTTTTTTGCATATGTTAAATAGTGCTTTAAGGGAATAAGGTTAGCACTTTTGTTTCTTCACTGTTTTTCCTTTCTATTAATAAAGCAATTCATCAGATTATACTTTGTCTCTAGACAGAAAATTATAGTGCTTTTTGTCTACGTTAAATAGTGCTTTAAGGGAATAAAGTTAGCGCTTTTGTTTATTCACTGTCTTTCCTTTCTATTTTTTATAATGCACTTATAAAATTATACTTTGTGTTCTAGAGTTCTAATTACAGTACTTTTCCCGTATGTTAAATAGTTCTTTAAGGAAAAAACTTAGCACTTTTATTTCTTCACTGTTTTTCCTTTCTACTTATTATAAAGCACTTCATAAGATTATACTTTGTGCTCTAGACTTCTAATTACAGTGCTTTTCGCATATGTTAAATAGTGCTTTAAGGGAATAAAGTTAGCGCTTTTGTTTCTACACTGTTTTTCCTTTGTATTTATTATAAACCACTTTATAAGATTATACTTTGTGCTCTATAGTTCCAATTACAGTGCTTTTCGTATATGTTAAATAGTGCTTTAAGGGAATAAAATTAGCGCTTTTGCATCTTCATTGTTTTTCCTTTCTATTAATTATAAAGAACTTAATATGATTATACTTTGTGCTGTAGACTTCTAATTACAGTGCTTTTCGTGTATGTTATATAGTTCTTTAAGGGTATAAAGTTAGCACTTTTGTTTGTTTATTGTTTTTCCTTTCTATTTATTATAAAGCACTTTATAAGACTATAGTTTGTGCTCGAGAGTTCTAATTACAGTGCTTTTCGTATATGTTAAATAGTGCTTTAAGGGAATAAACTTAGCGCTTTTGTTTCTACACTGTTTTTCCTTTGTATTTATTATAAACCACTTTATAAGATTATACTTTGTGCTCTATAGTTGCACTTAAATTTCTTTTCGCATATGTCAAATAATGCTTTTAGGGAATAAAGTTAGCGCTTTTTTTCTTCACTGTTTTTCCTTTCTATTTATTATAGAGCACTTTATAAAATTATATTTTGTGCTCTAAAGTTCTAATTACAGTGCTTTTCGAATATGTTAAATCGTGTGTTAAGGGAATAAACTTAGCGCTTTTGTTTCTTCTCTGGTTTTCCTTTATATTTATTATAAAGCACTTTATAAGATTATACTTTGTGCTCTAGAGTTAATTACAGGCCTTTCCCGTATGTTAAATAGTTCTTTAAGGGAATAAAGTTTACGCTTTTGTATCTACACTAATTTTCCTTTCTATTTATTATAAAGCACTTTATAAGATTATACTTAGTGCTCTAGAGTTCTAATTAAAGTGGTTTTCTTATATGATAAATAGTGCTTTAAGAAAATAAAGTTAGCACCTTTGTTTCTTCACTGTTTTTCCTTTCTATTTATTATAAAGCACTTTATAAGATTATACTTTGTGCTCTAGAATTCTAAATACATTGCTTTTTGTATATGTTAAATAGTGATTTAAGGGAATAAAGTTAACGCTTTTTTTTCCAGACTGTTTTTCCTTTGTATTTATTATAAACCACTTTATAAGATTTTACTTTGTGCTTTATAGTTCCAATAATAGTGCTTTTCGAATATGTTAAATCGTGCGTTAAGGGAATAAAGTTAGCGTTTTTGTTTCTTCCCTGTTTTTCTTTTCTATTTATTATAAAGCACTTTATAATGTTATACTTTGTGCTCTAGAGTTAATTACAGGTCTTTTCGCGTATGTTAAATAGTGCTTTAAGGAAATAAAGTTAATGCTTATGTATCTACAGTGTTTTTCTTTTCTATTTATTATAAAGCCCTTTATAAGATTATACTTCGTGCTCTAGAGTTCTAATTAAAGTGGTTTTCTTATATGTTAAATAGTGCTTTAAGGAAATAAAGTTAGCACTTTTGTTTCTTCACTGTTTTTCCTTTCTATTTACTATAACGCACTTTATAAGATTATACTTTATGCTCTAGAGTTCTGAATACAGTGCTTTTCGTATATGTTAAATAGTGCTTTAAGGAAATAAAGTTATCGCTTTTGTTTCTTCTCTGCTTTTCATCTCTATTTATTATAAAGAATTTTATAAGGTTATACTTTGTGCTATAGAGTTCTAATTACAGTGCTTTTCGCATACGTTAAATGGTGCTTTTAGAGAATAAAGTTAGCGCTTTGTTTCTTCACTATTTTTCCTTTCTATTTATTATAAAGCACTTTATAAGATTATACTTTGTGCTCTAAAGTTCTAATTACAGTGCTTTTCGAATTTGTTAAATCGTGCGTTATGGGAATAAAGTTAGCGCTTTTGTTTACACACTGTTTTTCCTTTGTATTTATTATAAACCGCTTTATAAGACTTTACTTTGTGCTCTATAGTTCTAATTACAGTGCTTTTCGCATATGTTAAATAATGCTTTTAGGGAATAAAGGTAGTGCTTTTTTTCTTCACTGTTTTTCCTTTCTATTTGTTATAAAGAACTTTATAAGATTATACTTAGTGCTCTAAAGTTCTAATTACAGTGCTTTTCGCATATTTTAAATCGTGCATTAAGGGAATAAAGTTAGCGCTTTTGTTTCTTCACTGTTTTTCCTTTCTATTTATTATAAAGCACTTTATAAGATTATACTTTGTGCTCTAGACTTCTAATTACAGTGCGTTTCGTGTATGTTAGATAGGTCTTTAAGGGTATAAAGTTAGCACTTTTCTTTGTTTATTGTTTTTCCTTTCTATTTATTATAAAGCACGTTATAAGACTATAGTTCGTGCTCGAGAGTTCTAATTACAGTGCTTTTCGTATATGTTAAATAGTGGTTTAAGGGAATAAAGTTAGCGCTTTTGTTTCAACACTGTTTTCCTTTGTATTTATTATAAACCGCTTTATAAAATTATAGTTTGTGCTCTATAGTTCCAATTACAGTGCTTTTCGCATATGCTAAATAATGCTTTTAGGGAATAAAGGTAGTGCTTTTTTTCTTCACTGTTTTTCCTTTCTATTTATTATAAAGCACTTTATAAGATTATACTTTGTGCTCTAAAGTTCTAATTACAGTGCTTTTCGAATTTGTTAAATCGTGCGTTATGGGAATAAAGTTAGCGCTTTTGTTTAGACACTGTTTTTCCTTTGTATATATTATAAACCGCTTTATAAGACTATACTTTGTGCTCTATAGTTCTAATTACAGTGCTTTTCGCATATGTTAAATAATGCTTTTAGGGAATAAAGGTAGTGCTTTTTTTCTTCACTGTTTTTCCTTTCTATTTATTATAACGCACTTTATAAGATTATACTTTGTGCTCTAAAGTTCTAATTACAATGCTTTTCGCATATTTTAAATCGTGCATTAAGGGAATAAAGTTAGCGCTTTTGTTCCTTCACTGTTTTTCCTTTATATTTATTATAAAGCACTTTATAAGATTATACTTTGTGCTATAGACTTCTAATTACGGTGCTTTTTGTATATGTTAAATAGTGCTTTAATGGAATAAAGTTAGCGCTTTTGTTTCTACACTGTTTTTCCTTTGTATTTATTGTAAACCACTTTATAAGATTATACTTTGTTCTCTATTGTTCCAATTACAGTGCTTTTTGTATATGTTAAATAGTGCTTTAAGGGAATAAAGTTAACACTTTTGTTTTTTCACAGTTTTTCCTTTCTATTTATTATAAAGCACTTTATAATATTATACTTTATGCTCTAGACTTCTAATTACAGTGCGTTTCGTGTATGTTAGATAGGTCTTTAAGGGTATAAAGTTAGCACTTTTCTTTGTTTATTGTTTTTCCTTTCTATTTATTATAAAGCACGTTATAAGACTATAGTTCGTGCTCGAGAGTTCTAATTACAGTGCTTTTCGTATATGTTAAATAGTGGTTTAAGGGAATAAAGTTAGCGCTTTTGTTTCAACACTGTTTTCCTTTGTATTTATTATAAACCGCTTTATAAAATTATACTTTGTGCTCTATAGTTCCAATTACAGTGCTTTTCGCATATGTTAAATAATGCTTTTAGGGAATAAAGGTAGTGCTTTTTTTCTTCACTGTTTTTCCTTTCTATTTATTATAAAGCACTTTATAAAATTAAACATTGTGCTCTAAAGTTCTAATTACAGTGATTTTCACATATTTTAAATCTACATTAAGGGAATAAAGTTTGCGCTTTTGTTCCTTCACTGTTTTTTCCTTTATATTTATTATAAAGCACTTTATAAGATTATACTTTGTGCTCTAGACTTCTAATTACAGTGCTTTTCTTATATGTTAAATAGTGCTTTAAGGGAATAAAGTTAGCGCTTTTGTTTCTACATTGTTTTTCCTTTGTATTTATTATAAACCGCTTTATAAGATTATACTTTGTGCTCTATTGTTCCAATTACAATGCTTTTCGCATATGTTAAATAATGCTTTTATGGAATAAAGGTAGCGCTTTTTTTCTTCACTGTTTTTCCTTTCTATTTATTATAAAGCACTTCATAAGATTATACTTTGTGCTCTAAAGTTCTAATTACAGTGCTTTTCGCATATGTTAAATAGTGCTTTAAGGAAATAAAGTTAACGCTTTTGTATCTACACTGTATTTCCTTTCTATTTTTTATAAAGCCCTTTATAATATTATACTTTGTACTCTAGAGTTCTAATTAAAATGCTTTTCGTATATGTTAAATAGTGCTTTAAGGGAATTAAGTTAGCACTTTTGTTTCTTCACTGTTTTTCCTTTTTATTTATTATAAAGCACTTTATAAGATTATACTTTGTGCTCTAGACTTTTAATTACAGTGCTTTTCGTGTATGTTAAATAGTTTTTTAAGGGAATAAAGTTTGCACTTTTGTTTTTTACTATTTCTCCTTTCTATTTATTATAAAGCACTTTATAAGACTATACTTTGTGCTCTAGAGTTTTAATTACATTGTTTTTCGCATATGTTAAATAGTGCTTTAAGGGAATAAAGTTAGCACTTTTGTTTCTTCACTGTTTCTCCTTTCTATTTATTATAAAGCAATTCATCAGATTATACTTTGTTCTCTAGACAGAAAATTATAGTGCTTTTTGTGTATGTTAAATAGTGCTTTAAGGGAATAAAGTTAGCGCTTTTGTTTATTCTATGTCTTTCCTTTCTATTTATTATAATGCTCCTATAAGATTATACTTTGTGCTCTAGACTTTTAATTACAGTGCTTTTCGCGTATGTTAAATAGTTCTTTAAGGAAAAAAGTTAGTACTTTTGTTTCTTCACTATTTTTCCTTTCTATTTATTATAAAGCACTTTATAAGATTATACTTTGTGCTCTAGACTTCTAATTACAGTGCTTTTCGTATATGTTAAATAGTGCTTTAAGGGAATAAAGTTAGCACTTTTGTTTCTACACTGTTTTTTCCTTTGTATTTATTATAAACCACTTTAGAAGATTATACTTTGTGCTCTATAGTTCCAATTACAGTGATTTTCGTGTATGTTAAATAGTGCTTTTGCTTCTTCTATGCTTTTCCTTTCTATTTATTATAAAGAATTTTATAAGATTATACTTTGTGCTCTAGAGTTCTAATTACAGTGGTTTTCGCATACGTTAAATAGTGCTTTAAGGGAATAAAGTTAGCGCTTTTTTTCTTCATTGTTTTTCCTTTGTATTTATTATAAAGCACTTTATAAGAGTATACTTTGTGCTCTAGCGTTAATTACAGGTCTTTTCGCGTATGTTAAATAGTGCTTTAAGGAAATAAAGTTTACGCTTTTGTATCTACACTGTTTTTCCTTTCTATTTATTATAAAGCATTTTATAAGATTATACTTAGTGCTCTAGAGTTCTAATTAAAGTGGTTTTCTTATATGTTAAATAGTGCTTTAAGAGAATAAAGTTAGCACTTTTGTTTCTTCACTGTTTTTCCTTTCTATTTATTATAAAGCACTTTATAAGATTATACTTTGTGCTCTAGAGTTCTAAATACAATGCTTTTCGTATATGTTAAATAGTGCTTTAAGGGAATAAAGTTAGCGCTTTAATTTCTACACTGTTTTTCCTTTGTATTTATTATAAACCACTTTATAAGATTATAATTTGTGCTCTATAGTTCCAATTACAATGCTTTTTGCATATGTATAATAATGCTTTTAGGGAATAAAGTTAGCGCTTTTTTTTTCTTCACTTTTTTTCGTTTCTATTTATTATAAAGCACTTTATATGATTATACCTTGTGCTCTAAAGTTCTAATTAAAGTGGTTTTCTTATATGTTAAATAGTGCTTCAAGGGAATAAAATTAGCACTTTTGTTTCTTCACTGTTTTTCCTTTCTATTTTTTATAAAGCATTTATAAGGTTATACTTTGTGCTCTAGAGTTAATTACAGGTCTTTTCGCGTATGTTAAATAGTGCTTTAAGGAAATAAAGTTAATGCTTTTGTATCTATACTGTTTTTCTTTTCTATTTATTATAAAGCCCTTTATAAGATTATACTTCGTGCTCAAGAGTTCTAATTAAAGTGGTTTTCTTATATGTTAAATAGTGCTTTAAGGAAATAAAGATAGCGCTTTTGCCCTTTCTATTTATTATAAAGCACTTCATAAGATTATACTTTGTGCTCTAGAATTCTAAGTACAGTGATTTTCGTGTATGTTAGATAGTGCTTTAAGGGAATAAAGTTAGCGCTTTTGCTTCTTCTATGCTTTTCTCTCCTATTTATTATAAAGAATTTTATAAGATTATACTTTGTCCTCTAGAGTTCTAATTACAGTGCTTTTCGCATACGTTAAATAGTGCTTTAAGGGAATAAAGTTAGCGCTTTTTTTCTTCATTTTTTTTCCTTTGTATTTATTATAAAGCACTTTATAAGAGTATACTTTGTGCTCTAGCGTTAATTACAGGTCTTTTCGCGTATGTGAAATAGTGCTTTAAGGAAATAAAGTTTACGCTTTTGTATCTACACTGTTTTTCCTTTCTATTTATTATAAAGCATTTTATAAGATTATACTTAGTGCTCTAGAGTTCTAATTAAAGTGGTTTTCTTATATGTTAAATAGTGCTTTAAGGAAATAAAGTTAGCGCTTTTGTCCTTTCTATTTATTATAAAGCACTTCATAAGATTATACTTTGTGCTCTAGAGTTCTAATTACAGTGCTTTTCGCATACGTTAAATAGTGCTTTAAGGGAATAAAGTTAGCGCTTTTTTTCTTCATTTTTTTTCCTTTGTATTTATTATAAAGCACTTCATAAGAGTATACTTTGTGCTCTAGCGTTAATTACAGGTCTTTTCGCGTATGTTAAGTAGTGCTTTAAGGAAATAAAGTTTACGCTTTTGTATCTACACTGTTTTTCCTTTCTATTTATTATAAAGCATTTTATAAGATTATACTTAGTGCTCTAGAGTTCTAATTAAAGTGGTTTTCTTATATGTTAAATAGTGCTTTAAGAGAATAAAGTTAGCACTTTTGTTTCTTTACTGTTTTTCCTTTCTATTTATTATAAAGCACTTTATAAGATTATACTTTGTGCTCTAGAGTTCTAAATACAATGCTTTTCGTATATGTTAAATAGTGCTTTAAGGGAATAAAGTTAGCGCTTTAATTTCTACACTGTTTTTCCTTTGTATTTATTATAAACCACTTTATAAGATTATATTTTGTGCTCTATAGTTCCAATTACAATGCTTTTTGCATATGTATAATAATGCTTTTAGGGAATAAAGTTAGCGCTTTTTTTTTCTTCACTTTTTTTCGTTTCTATTTATTATAAAGCACTTTATATGATTATACTTTGTGCTCTAAAGTTCTAATTAAAGTGGTTTTCTTATATGTTAAATAGTGCTTCAAGGGAATAAAATTAGCACTTTTGTTTCTTCACTGTTTTTCCTTTCTATTTTTTATAAAGCATTTATAAGGTTATACTTTGTGCTCTAGAGTTAATTACAGGTCTTTTCGCGTATGTTAAGTAGTACTTTAAGGAAATAAAGTTAATGCTTTTGTATCTACACTGTTTTTCTTTTCTATTTATTATAAAGCCCTTTATAAGATTATACTTCGTGCTCCAGAGTTCTAATTAAAGTGGTTTTCTTATATGTTAAATAGTGCTATAAGGGAATAAAGTTAGTGCTTTTGTTTATTTACTGTCTTTCCTTTCTATTTATTATAATGCACTTATAAGATTATACTTTGTGTTCTAGAGTTCTAATTACAGTGCTTTTCGCGTATGTTAAATAGTTCTTTAAGTAAAAAAGTTAGCACTTTTGTCTCTTCACTGTTTTTCCTTTCTATTTATTATAAAGCACTTTATAAGATTATACTTTGTGCTCTAGACTTCTAATTACAGTGCTTTTCGTATATGCTAAATAGTGCTTTAAGGAAATAAAGTTAACGCTTTTGTATCTACACTGTTTTTCCTTTCTATTTATTATAAAGCACTTTATAAGATTATGCTTTGTACTCTAGAGTTCTAATTACAGTGCTTTTCTTATATGTTAAATAGTGCTTTACGGGAATTAAGTTAGCATTTTGTTTCTTCACTGTTTTTCCTTTCTATTTATTATAAAGCACTTTATAAGATTATACTTTGTGCTCTAGAGTTCTAAATACAGTGCTTTTCGTATATGTTAAATAGTGCTTTAAGGGAATAAAGTTAGCGCTTTTGTTTCTTCTATGCTTTTCCTTTCTATTTATTATAATGAATTTTATAAGATTATAGTTTCTGCTCTAGAGTTCTAATTACAGTGCTCTTCGCATACGTTAAATAGTGCTTTAAGGGAATAATGTTAGCGCTTTTTTTCTTCATTGTTTTTCCTTTCTATTTATTATAAAGCACTTTATTAGATTATACTTTGTGCTTTAGAGTTCTAATTACAGTGCTTTTCGCATATGTTAAATAGTGCGTTAAGGGAATAAAGTTAGCGCTTTTGTTTCTTCATTGTTTTTCCTTTCTATTTATTATAAAGTACTTTATAAGATTATACTTTGTGCTCTAGACTTCTAATTACAGTGCTTTTCGTGTATGTTAAATAGTTTTTCAATGGAATAAAGTTTGTACTTTTGTTTCCTTACTGTTTTTCCTTTCTATTTATTATAAAGCACTTTATAAGACTATACTTTGTGCTCTAGAGTTTTAATTACATTGTTTTTCGCATATGTTAAATAGTGCTTTAAGGGAATAAAGTTAGCGATTTTGTTTCTTCACTGTTTTTCCATTCTATTTATTATAAAGCACTTTATAAGATTATACTTTGTGCTCTAGACTTCTAATTACAGTGTTTTTCGTATATGTTAAATAGTGCTTTAAGGGAATAAAGTTAGCGCTTTTGTTTCTACACTGTTTTTCCTTTCTATTTATTATAAAGCACTTTATAAGATTATACTTTGTGCTCTAGACTTCTAATTACAATGCTTTCCGTGTATGTTCAATAGTTCTTTAAGGGTATAAAGTTAGAACTTTTGTTTGTTTATTGTTTTACCTTTCTATTTATTATAAAGCACTTTATAAGACTATAGTTTGTGCTCGAGAGTTCTAATTACAGTGCTTTTCGTATATGTTAAATACTGCTTTAAGGGAATAAAGTTAGCGCTTTGTATCTACATTGTTTTTCCATTGTATTTATTATAAACCAGTTTATAAGATTATACTTTGTGCTCTATAGTTCCAATGACAGTGCTTTTCGCATATGTTAAATAATGCTTTTAGGGAATAATGTTAGCGTTTTTTTTCTTCACTGTTTTTCCTTTGTATTTATTATAAAGCACTTTACAGGATTATACTTTGTGCTCTAAAATTCTAATTACAGTGCTTTTCGAATATGTTAAATCGTGCATTATGGGAATAATATGTTAAATAGTGCTTTAAGGAAATAAAGTTTACGCTTTTGTATCTACACTGTTTTTCCTTTCTATTTATTATAAAGCACTTTATAAGATTATACTTTGTACTCTAGAGTTCTAATTAAAGTGCTTTTCTTAAATGTTAAATAGTGCTTTAAGGGAATTAAGTTAGCACTTTTGTTTCTTCACTGTTTTTCCTTTCTATTTATTATAAAGCACTTTATAAGATTATACTTTGTGCTCTAGACTTCTAATTACAGTGCTTTTTGTGTATGTTAAATAGTTTTTTAAGGGAATAAAGTTTGCACTTTTGTTTCTTTACTGTTTTTCCTTTCTGTTTATTATAAAGCACTTTATAAGACTATACTTTGTGCTCTAGAGTTTTAATTACATTGTTTTTCGCATATGTTAAATAGTGCTTTAAGGGAATAAAGTTAGCACTTTTGTTTCTTCACTGTTTTTCCATTCTATTTATTATAAATCACTTTATAAGATTATACTTTGTGCTCTAGACTTCTAATTACAGTGCTTTTCGTATATGTTAAATGGTGCTTTAAGGGAATAAAGTTAGCGCTTTTGTTTCTTCACTGTTTTTCCATTCTATTTATTATAAAGCACTTTATAAGATTATACTTTGTGCTCTAGACTTCTAATTACAGTGTTTTTCGTATATGTTAATTAAGGGAATAAAGTTAGCGCTTTTGCTTCTTCACTGTTTTTCCATTCTATTTATTATAAAGCACTTTATAAGATTATACTTTGTGCTCTAGACTTCTAATTACAGTGCTTTTCGTATATGTTAAATAGTGCTTAAGGGAATAAAATTAGCAATTCTTTTGTTTATTGTTTTTCCTTTCTATTTATTATAAAGCACTTTATAAGACTATAGTTTGTGCTCGAGAGTTCTAATTACAGAGCTTTTCGTATATGTTAAATAGTGCTTTAAGGGAATAAAATTAGCACTTTTGTTTGTTTATTGTTTTTCCTTTCTATTTATCATAAAGCACTTTATAAGACTATAGTTTGTGCTCGAGAGTTCTAATTAAAGTGCTTTTCGTATATGTTAAGTAGTTCTTTAAGGGAATAAAGTTAGCGCTTTTGTTTCTACACTGTTTTTCCTTTGTATTTATTATAAACCACTTTATAAGATTATACTTTGTGCTCTATAGTTCCAATAACAGTGCTTTTCGCATATGTTAAATAATGCTTTTAGGGAATATAGTTAGCGCTTTTTTTCTTCACTGTGTTTCCTTTCTATTTATTATAAAGCACTTTATAAAATTATACTTTGTGCTCTAAAGTTCTAATTACAGTGCTTTTCGCATATGTTAAAACGTGCGTTAAGGGAATAAAGTTAGCGCTTTTGTTTCTTCACTGTTTTTCCTTTCTATTTATTATAAAGCCCTTTATAAGATTATGCTTAGTGCTCTAGAGTTCTAATTAAAGTGGTTTTCTTATATGTTAAATAGTGCTTTACGGGAATAAAGTTAGCACTTTTGTTTCTTCACTGTTTTTCCCTTTCTAGTTATTATAAAGCACTTTATAAGATTATACTTTGTGCTATAGAGTTCTAAATACAGTGCTTTTCGTATATGTTAAATAGTGCTTTAACGGTATAAAGTTAGCGTTTTTTTCTTCTATGATTTTCCTTTCTATTTATTATAAAGAATTTTATAAGATTATACGTTGTGTTCTAGAGTTCTAATTATAGTGCTTTTCGCTTATGTTAAATAGTGCTTTATGGGAATAAAGTTAGGGCTTTTTTTTCTTCACTGTTTTTCCTTTCTATTTATTATAAAGCACTTTATAAGATTATACTTTGTGCTCTAGTGATGCGAACGCAACCGAAGGATTCGGAAACTTGCAAACCACAGGAAATAAAGAAATAGAAAGACACTACAAAAAAATAATATATTTGTAACGGAATTCCGTCCCTAAAATTCACGTAGCTAACGTAATTCCGTTCCTAATTCCGTCTCTAATGTCATTAGTAACGGAAAAAATAGATTTAGAGACAAAAAAGTTTTGTTACAAAAATAATTTTTTCTTGTAGTGAGATGCGGAATTTGGTGGAAGAAAGAGAGATGAAGATGATATAGATAGAAGGATACTTTGGTTTCTTGATTCACATGTTTGATCAGATAGGCACCACGTGAGAACTAAGCAACACGCAACACAAAATCTCTAAACCAACAAGGAATAAAGAAGGATAATCTGGATTCTCGATCCACATGGTTGGTCGGATTAGCACCACTAGGCAGCACGCAGCACAAGATCTCTAAACCAATCAAGGGATGAAGTTGACGCAACAAGCGGTCCAGATCCGATTGAGAGGCGACGAACTGTCTCGAATCACTCGAAAAAAATCCGATCTTGAGAGATTACCGAGGATTGCATCGCACAATCTCGAATAATCAAGCAAGCAAGAATCACTTTTGAAAGCAAAGAAATTTTATAAGAAATATCGTGGTTGAGTCTATTGTTCTTACAATGATGATTATGGGACCTTTTATAGAGGAACCATGTAAAATTAAAACAAGAAAGTACACTCTTAAAGGAAATAAAATCATATATTGGATATTTATTATAATCAACCTTATTTAGTATTATTGACCCATAATTCATGGCAAACTCATGATTATTAGTAATCCCTTGATCTATGGAATTCCTTTATTTAGGGGATATTGATTCACGAGATCCCTTCAATTGGGCATAGTAATTTAGGGGAGGTCCAATGCCTTGTAAAGTGCTCCTGGCCTTATGGTCCTTGGGACTTGGGGTCCAATTCCGTCATGATGGTCACATCATCTAGAGTTCTAATTACAGTGCTTTTCGCATATGTTAAACAGTGCGTTAAGGGAATAATGTTAGCGCTTTTGTTTCTTCACTGTTTTTCGTTTCTATTTACTATAAAGCACTTTATAAGATTATACTTTGTGCTCTAGAGTCAATTACAGCTCTTTTCGCATATGTTAAATAGCGTTAAGGGAATAAAGTTAGCGCTTTTGTTTCTTCATTGTTTTTCCTTTCTATTTATTATAAAGCCCTTTATCAGATTATACTTTGTTCACTAGAGTTCTAATTACAGTGCTTTTCGCATATGTTAAATTGTGCGTTTAAGGAATATAGTTAGCGCTTTTGTTTCTTCATTGTTTTTCCTTTCTATTTATTATAAAGCACTTCAAAAGATTATACTTTGTTCTCTAGACAGAAAATTACAGTGTTTTTCGTGTATGTTAAATAGTGCTTTAAGGGAATAAAGTTTGCAGTTTTGTTTCTTCACCGTTTTTCCTTTCTATTTATTATAAAACACTTTATAAAGAGTTTTAAATAAAGTGCTTTTCTTATATGTTAAATAGTGCTTTAAGGGAATAAAGTTAGCACTTTTGTTTCTTCATTGTTTTTCCTTTCTATTTATTATAAAGCACTTTATAAGATTATACCTTGTCCTCTAGAGTTCTAATTACTGTGTTTTTCGTATATGTTAAAAAATAGTGCTTTAAGGGAATAAAGTTTGCACTTTTGTTTCTTTACTGTTTTTCCTTTCTATTTAATATAAAGCACTTTATAAGACTATACTTTGTGCTCTAGAGTTTTAATTACATTGTTTTTCGCATATGTTAAATAGTGTTTGAAGGGAATAAAGTTAGCACTTTTGTTTCTTTACTGTTTTTCCGTTCTATTTATTATAAAGCACTTCATAAGATTATACGTTGTTCTCTAGACAGAAAATTACAGTGCTTTTTGTGTATGTTAAATAGTGCTTTAAGAGAATAAACTTAGCGCTTTTTTTTCTTCACTGTTTTTCCTTTCTATTTATTATAATGCATTTATAAGATTATACTTTGTGCTCTAGACTTTTAATTACAGTGCTTTTCGTATATGTTAAATTGTGCTTTTAGGGAATAAAGTTAGCGCTTTTGTTTCTACACTGTTTTTCCTTTGTATTTATTATAAAACCACTTTATAAGATTATACTTTGTGCTCTATAGTTCGAATTACAGTGCTTTTCGTATATGATAAATAGTGCTTTAAGGGAATAAAGTTAGCGCTTTTATATCTTCACTGTTTTTCCTTTCTATTTATTATAAAGCACTTTATAAGATTATACTTTGTGCTCTTGACTTCTAATTACAGTGCTTTTCGTGTATGTTAAATAGTTCTTTAAAGGAATAAAGTTAGCACTTTTGTTTGTTTATTGTTTTTCCTTTCTATTTATTATAAAGCACTTTATAAGACTATAGTTTGTGCTATAGAGTTCTAAATACAGTGCTTTTCTTATATTTTAAATAGTGGTTTAAGGGAATAAAGTTAGCGCTTTTCTTTCCTCTATGATTTTCCTTTCTATTTATTATAAAGAATTTTATAAGATTATACGTTGTGTTCTAGAGTTCTAATTACAGTGCTTTTTGCATATGTTAAATAGTGCTTTATGGGAATAAAGTTAGGGCTTTTTTTTCTTCACTGTTTTTCCTTTCTATTTATTATAAAGCACTTTATAAGATTATACTTTGTTCACTAGAGTTCTAATTACATTGCTTTTCGCATATGTTAAATAGTGCGTTTAAGGAATATAGTTAGCGCTTTTGTTTTTTCATTGTATTTCCTATCTATCTATTATAAAGCACTTCATAAGATTATACTTTGTTCTCTAGACAGAAAATTACAGTGTTTTTCGTGTATGTTAAATAGTGCTTTAAGGGAATAAAGTTTGCAGTTTTGTTTCTTCACTGTTTTTCCTTTCTATTTTTATAAAACACTTTATAAAGAGTTTTAAATAAAGTGCTTTTCTTATATGTTAAATAGTGCTTTAAGGGAATTAAGTTAGCACTTTTGTTTCTTCATTGTTTTTCCTTTCTATTTATTTTAAAGCACTTTATAAGATTATACTTTGTCCTCTAGAGTTCTAATTACTGTGCTTTTCGTATATGTTAAAAAATTGTGCTTTAAGGGAATAAAGTTTGCACTTTTGTTTCTTTACTGTTTTTCCTTTATCTTTAATATAAAGCACTTTATAAGACTATACTTTGTGCTCTAGAGTTTTAATTACATTGTTTTTCGCATATGTTAAATAGTGTTTGAAGGGAATAAAGTTAGCACTTTTGTTTCTTCACTGTTTTTCCGTTCTATTTATTATAAAGCACTTCATAAGATTATACTTTGTTCTCTAGACAGAAAATTACAGTGCTTTTTGTGTATGTTAAATAGTGCTTTAAGAGAATAAACTTAGCGCTTTTGTTTCTTCACTGTTTTTCCTTTCTATTTATTATAATGCATTTATAAGATTATACTTTGTGCTCTAGACTTTTAATTACAGTGCTTTTCGTATATGTTAAATTGTGCTTTTAGGGAATAAAGTTAGCGCTTTTGTTTGTTTATTGTTTTTCCTTTCTATTTATTATAAAGCACTTTATAAGACTATAGTTTGTGCTATAGAGTTCTAAATACAGTGCTTTTCTTATATTTTAAATAGTGGTTTAAGGGAATAAAGTTAGCGCTTTTGTTTCTTCTATGATTTTCCTTTCTATTTATTATAAAGAATTTTATAAGATTATACGTTGTGTTCTAGAGTTCTAATTACAGTGCTTTTCGCATATGTTAAATAGTGCTTTATGGGAATAAAGTTAGGGCTTTTTTTTCTTCACTGTTATTCCTCTCTATTTATTATAAAACACTTTATAAGATTATACTTTGTGCTCTAGTGATGCGAACGCAACCGAAGGATTCGGAAAGTTGCAAACCACAGGAAATAAGGAAATAGAAAGATGCGGAATTTGGTGGAAGAAATAGAGATGAAGATGATATAGATAGAAGGATACTTTGGTTTCTTGATTCACATGTTTGATCAGATAGGCACCACGTGAGAACTAAGCAACACGCAACACAAAATCTCTAAACCAACAAGGAATAAAGAAGGATAATCTGGATTCTCGATACACATGGTTGGTCGGATTAGCACCACTAGGCAGCACGCAACACAAGATCTCTAAACCAATCAAGGGATGGAGTTGATGCAACAAGCGGTCCAGATCCGATTGAGAGGCGACGAACTGTCTCGAATCACTCGAACAAAATCCGATCTTGAGAGATTACCGAGGATTGCATCGCACAATCTCGACTAATCAAGCATGCAAGAATCACTCTTGAAAGCAAAGAAATTTTATAAGAAATATCGTGGTTGAGTCTATTGTTCTTACAATGATGATTATGGGACCTTTTATAGAGGAACCATGTAAAATTAAAACAAGAAAGTACACTCTTAAAGGAAATAAAATCATATATGGGATATTTATTATAATCAACCTTATTTAGTATTATTGACCCATAATTCATGGCAAGCTCATGATTATTAGTAATCCCTTGATCTATGGAATTCCTTTATTTAGGGGATATTGATTCACGAGATCCCTTCAATTGGGCATAGTAATTTAGGGGAGGTCCAATGCCTTGTAAAGTGCTCCTGGCCTTATGGTCCTTGGGACTTGGGGTACAATTCCGTCATGATGGTCACATCATCTAGAGTTCTAATTACAGTGCTTTTTGCATATGTTAAACAGTGCGTTAAGGGAATAATGTTAGCGCTTTTGTTTCTTCACTGTTTTTCGTTTCTATTTACTATAAAGCACTTTATAAGATTATACTTTGTGCTCTAGAGCCAATTACAGCTCTTTTCGCATATGTTAAATAGTGCGTTAAGGGAATAAAGTTAGCGCTTTTGTTTCTTCTATGATTTTCCTTTCTATTTATTATAAAGAATTTTATAAGATTATACGTTGTGTTCTAGAGTTCTAATTACAGTGCTTTTCGCATATGTTAAATAGTGCTTTATGGGAATAAAGTTAGGGCTTTTTTTTCTTCACTGTTTTTCCTCTCTATTTATTATAAAACACTTTATAAGATTATACTTTGTGCTCTAGTGATGCGAACGCAACCGAAGGATTCGGAAAGTTGCAAACCATAGGAAATAAGGAAATAGAAAGATGCGGAATTTGGTGGAAGAAATAGAGATGAAGATGATATAGATAGAAGGATACTTTGGTTTCTTGATTCACATGTTTGATCAGATAGGCACCACGTGAGAACTAAGCAACACGCAACACAAAATCTCTAAACCAACAAGGAATAAAGAAGGATAATCTGGATTCTCGATACACATGGTTGGTCGGATTAGCACCACTAGGCAGCACGCAACACAAGATCTCTAAACCAATCAAGGGATGGAGTTGATGCAACAAGCGGTCCAGATCCAATTGAGAGGCGACGAACTGTCTCGAATCACTCGAACAAAATCCGATCTTGAGAGATTACCGAGGATTGCATCGCACAATCTCGACTAATCAAGCATGCAAGAATCACTCTTGAAATCAAAGAAATTTTATAAGAAATATCGTGGTTGAGTCTATTGTTCTTACAATGATGATTATGGGACCTTTTATAGAGGAACCATGTAAAATTAAAACAAGAAAGTACACTCTTAAAGGAAATAAAATCATATATGGGATATTTATTATAATCAACCTTATTTAGTATTATTGACCCATAATTCATGGCAAGCTCATGATTATTAGTAATCCCTTGATCTATGGAATTCCTTTATTTAGGGGATATTGATTCACGAGATCCCTTCAATTGGGCATAGTAATTTAGGGGAGGTCCAATGCCTTGTAAAGTGCTCCTGGCCTTATGGTCCTTGGGACTTGGGGTACAATTCCGTCATGATGGTCACATCATCTAGAGTTCTAATTACAGTGCTTTTTGCATATGTTAAACAGTGCGTTAAGGGAATAATGTTAGCGCTTTTGTTTCTTCACTGTTTTTCGTTTCTATTTACTATAAAGCACTTTATAAGATTATACTTTGTGCTCTAGAGCCAATTACAGCTCTTTTCGCATATGTTAAATAGTGCGTTAAGGGAATAAAGTTAGCGCTTTTGTTTCTTCACTGTTTTTCCTTTCTATTTATTATAAAGCCCTTTATCAAATTATACTTTGTTCAATAGAGTTCTAATTATAGTGCTTTTCGCATATGTTAAATAGTGCGTTTAAGGAATATAGTTAGCGCTTTTGTTTCTTCATTGTTTTTCCTTTCTATTTATTATAAAGCACTTCAAAAGATTATACTTTGTTCTCTAGACAGAAAATTACAGTGTTTTTCGTGTATGTTAAATAGTGCTTTAAGGGAATAAAGTTTGCAGTTTTGTTTCTTCACTGTTTTTCCTTTCTATTTATTATAAAACACTTTATAAAGAGTTTTAAATAAAGTGCTTTTCTTATATGTTAAATAGTGCTTTAAGGGAATAAAGTTAGCACTTTTGTTTCTTCATTGTTTTTCCTTTCTATTTATTGTAAAGCACTTTATAAGATTATACTTTGTCCTCTAGAGTTCTAATTACTGTGCTTTTCGTATATGTTAAAAAATAGTGCTTTAAGGGAATAAAGTTTGCACTTTTGTTTCTTTACTGTTTTTCCTTTCTATTTATTATAAAGCACTTTATAAGACTATACTTTGTGCTCTAGAGTTTTAATTACATTGTTTTTCGCATATGTTAAATAGTGTTTGAAGGGAATAAAGTTAGCACTTTTGTTTCTTAACTGTTTTTCCTTTCTATTTATTATAAAGCACTTCATAAGTTTATACTTTGTTCTCTAGACAGAAAATTACAGTGCTTTTTGTGTATGTTAAATAGTGCTTTAAGGGAATAAACTTAGCGCTTTTGTTTCTTCACTGTTTTTCCTTCATATTTATTATAATGCATTTATAAGATTAAACTTTGTGCTCTAGACTTCTATTTATAGTGCTTTTCGTATATGTTAAATAGTGCTTTTAGGGAATAAAGTTAGCGATTTTGTTTCTACACTGTTTTTCCTTTGTATTTATTATAAAACCACTTTATAAGATTATACTTTGTGCTCTATAGTTCCAATTACAGTACTTTTCGTATATGATAAATAGTGCTTTAAGGGAATAAAGTTAGCGATTTTATATCTTCACTGTTTTTCCTTTCTATTTATTATAAAGCACTTTATAAGATTATACTTTGTGCTCTTGACTTCTAATTACAGTGCTTTTCGTGTATGTTAAATAGTTCTTGAAGGGAATAAAGTTAGCACTTTTGTTTGTTTATTGTTTTTCCTTTCTATTTATTATAAAGCACTTTATAAGACTATATTTTGTGCTCTAGAGTTCTAATTACAGTGCTTTTCGTATATGTTAAATAGTGCTTTAAAGGAATAAAGTTAGCACTTTTGTTTGTTTATTGTTTTTCCTTTCTATTTATTATAAACCACTTTATAAGACTATAGTTTGTGCTCTAGAATTCTAATTACAGTGTTTTTCACATATGTTAATTAGTTCTTTAAGGGAATAAAGTTAGCGCTTTTTTTCTTCACTGTTTTTCCTTTCTATTTATTATAAAGCACTTTATAAGATTATACTTAGTGCTCTAGAGATCTAAATAAAGTGCTTTTCTTATATGCTTAATAGGGTTTTAAGGGAATAAAGTTACAACTTTCTTTTCTTCCCTGTTTTTCCTTTCTATTTATTATAAAGCACTTTATAAGATTATACTTTGTGCTCCAAAGTTCTAATTACAGTGCTTTTCCTATATGTTAAAAAATAGTGCTTTAAGGGAATAAAGGTAGCACTTTTGTTTCTTCAATGCTTTTCCTTTCTATTTATTATAAAGCATTTTATAAGATTATACTTTGTGCTCTATAGTTCTAATTACAGTGCTTTTCGCATATGTTAAATAGTGCTTTAAGAGAATAAAGTTTGCGCTTTTTTTCTTCACTATTTTTCCTTTCTATTTATTATAAAGCAATTTATCAGATTATACTTTGTTCACTAGAGTTCTAATTACATTGCTTTTCGCATATGTTAAATAGTGCGTTTAAGGAATATAGTTAGCGCTTTTGTTTCTTCATTTTTTTTCCTTTCTATTTATTATAAAGCACTTTATAAGATTATACTTTGTGCTCTTGACTTAAAATTACAGTGCTTTTCGTGTATGTTAAATAGTTCTTTAAATGAATAAAGTTAGCACTTTTGTTTGTTTATTGTTTTTCCTTTCTATTTATTATAAAGCACTTTATAAGACTATAGTTTCTGCAATAGAGTTCTAAATACAGTGCTTTTCTTATATTTTAAATACTGGTTTAAGGGAATAAAGTTAGCGCTTGTGTTTCTTCAATGTTTTTCCTTTCTATTTATTATAAAGCATTTTATAAGATTATACTTTGTGCTCTAGAGTTCTAATTATAGTGCTTTTCGCATATGTTAAATAGTGCTTTAAGAGAATAAAGTTTGCGCTTTTTTTCTTCACTATTTTTCCTTTCTATTTATTATAAAGCACTTCATAAGATTATACTTTGTTCTCTAGACAGAAAATTACAGTATTTTTCGTATATGTTAAATAGTGTTTTAAGGGAATAAAGTTTGCAGTTTTGTTTCTTCACTGTTTTTCCTTTCTATTTATTATAAAACACTTTATAAAGAGTTTTAAATAAAGTGCTTTTCTTATATCTCAAATAGTGCTTTAAGGGAATAAAGTTAGCACTTTTGTTTCTTTATTGTTTTTCCTTTCTATTTATTATAAAGCACTTTATAAGATTATACTTTGTCCTCTAGAGTTCTAATTACTGTGCTTTTCGTATATGTTAAAAAATAGTGCTTTAAGGGAATAAAGGTAGCGCTTTTGTTTCTTCAATGCTTTTCCTTTCTATTTATTATAAAGCATTTTATAAGATTATACTTTGTGCTCTATAGTTCTAATTACAGTGCTTTTCGCATATGTTAAATAGTGCTTTGAGAGAATAAAGTTTGCGCTTTTTTTCTTCACTATTTTTCCTTTCTATTTATTATAAAGCAATTTATCAGATTATACTTTGTTCACTAGAGTTCTAATTACATTGCTTTTCGCATATGTTAAATAGTGCGTTTAAGGAATATAGTTAGCGCTTTTGTTTCTTCATTGTTTTTCCTTTCTATTTATTATAAAGCACTTTATAAGATTATACATTGTGCTCTTGACTTCTAATTACAGTGCTTTTCGTGTATGTTAAATAGTTCTTTAAAGGAATAAAGTTAGCACTTTTGTTTGTTTATTGTTTTTCCTTTCTATTTATTATAAAGCACTTTATAAGACTATAGTTTGTGCTATAGAGTTCTAAATACAGTGCTTTTCTTATATTTTAAATAGTGGTTTAAGGGAATAAAGTTAGCGCTTTTGTTTCTTCAATGTTTTTCCTTTCTATTTATTATAAAGCATTTTATAAGATTATACTTTGTGCTCTAGAGTTCTAATTATAGTGCTTTTCGCATATGTTAAATAGTGCTTTAAGAGAATAAAGTTTGCGCTTTTTTTCTTCACTATTTTTCCTTTCTATTTATTATAAAGCACTTTATCAGATTATACTTTGTTCACTAGAGTTCTAATTACATTGCTTTTCGCATATGTTAAATAGTGCGTTTAAGGAATATAGTTAGCGCTTTTGTTTTTTCATTGTATTTCCTTTCTATTTATTATAAAGCACTTCATAAGATTATACTTTGTTCTCTAGACAGAAAATTACAGTATTTTTCGTGTATGTTAAATAGTGCTTTAAGGGAATAAAGTTTGCAGTTTTGTTTCTTCACTGTTTTTCCTTTCTATTTATTATAAAACACTTTATAAAGAGTTTTAAATAAAGTGCTTTTCTTATATATTAAATAGTGCTTTAAGGGAATAAAGTTAGCACTTTTGTTTCTTTATTGTTTTTCCTTTCTATTTATTATAAAGCACTTTATAAGATTATACTTTGTCCTCTAGAGTTCTAATTACTGTGCTTTTCGTATATGTTAAAAAATAGTGCTTTAAGGGAATAAAGTTTGCACTTTTGTTTCTTTACTGTTTTTCCTTTCTATTTAATATAAAGCACTTTATAAGACTCTACTTTGTGCTCTAGAGTTTTAATTACATTGTTTTTCGCATATGTTAAATAGTGTTTGAAGGGAATAAAGTTAGCACTTTTGTTTCTTCACTGTTTTTCCGTTCTATTTATTATGAAGCACTTCATAAGATTATACTTTGTTCTCTAGACAGACAATTACAGTGCTTTTTGTGTATGTTAAATAGTGCTTTAAGGGAATAAACTTAGCGCTTTTGTTTCTTCACTGTTTTTCCTTCATATTTATTATAATGCATTTATAAGATTATACTTTGTGCTCTAGACTTCTAATTATAGTGCTTTTCGTATATGTTAAATAGTGCTTTTAGGGAATAAAGTTAGCGATTTTGTTTCTACACTGTTTTTCCTTTGTATTTATTATAAAACCACTTTATAAGATTATACTTTGTGCTCTATAGTTCCAATTACAGTACTTTTCCTATATGATAAATAGTGCTTTAAGGGAATAAAGTTAGCGCTTTTATATCTTCACTGTTTTTCCTTTCTATTTATTATAAAGCACTTTATAAGATTATACTTTGTGCTCTTGACTTCTAATTACAGTGCTTTTCGTGTATGTTAAATAGTTCTTGAAGGGAATAAAGTTAGCACTTTTGTTTCTTCACTGTTTTTCCGTTCTATTTATTATAAAGCACTTCATAAGATTATACTTTGTTCTCTAGACAGAAAATTACAGTGCTTTTTGTGTATGTTAAATAGTGCTTTAAGAGAATAAACTTAGCGCTTTTGTTTCTTCACTGTTTTTCCTTCATATTTACTATAATGCATTTATAAGATTATACTTTGTGCTCTAGACTTCTAATTATAGTGCTTTTCGTATATGTTAAATAGTGCTTTTAGGGAATAAAGTTAGCGATTTTGTTTCTTCACTGTTTTTCCTTTGTATTTATTATAAAACCACTTTATAAGATTATACTTTGTGCTCTATAGTTCCAATTAGAGTACTTTTCGTATATGATAAATAGTGCTTTAAGGGAATAAAGTTAGCGCTTTTATATCTTCACTGTTTTTCCTTTCTATTTATTATAAAGCACTTTATAAGATTATACTTTGTGCTCTTGACTTCTAATTGCAGTGCTTTTCGTGTATGTTAAATAGTTCTTGAAGGGAATAAAGTTAGCACTTTTGTTTCTTCACTGTTTTTCCGTTCTATTTATTATAAAGCACTTCATAAGATTATACTTTGTTCTCTAGACAGAAAATTACAGTGCTTTTTGTGTATGTTAAATAGTGCTTTAAGAGAATAAACTTAGCGCTTTTGTTTCTTCACTGTTTTTCCTTCATATTTACTATAATGCATTTATAAGATTATACTTTGTGCTCTAGACTTCTAATTATAGTGCTTTTCGTATATGTTAAATAGTGCTTTTAGGGAATAAAGTTAGCGATTTTGTTTCTACACTGTTTTTCCTTTGTATTTATTATAAAACCACTTTATAAGATTATACTTTGTGCTCTATAGTTCCAATTACAGTACTTTTCGTATATGACAAATAGTGCTTTAAGGGAATAAAGTTAGCGCTTTTATATCTTCACTGTTTTTCCTTTCTATTTATTATAAAGCACTTTATAAGATTATACTTTGTGCTCTTGACTTCTAATTACAGTGCTTTTCGTGTATGTTAAATAGTTCTTGAAGGGAATAAAGTTAGCACTTTTGTTTGTTTATTGTTTTTCCTTTCTATTTACTATAAAGCACTTTATAAGACTATAGTTTGTGCTCTAGAGTTCTAATTACAGTGCTTTTCGTATATGTTAAATAGTGCTTTAAAGGAATAAAGTTAGCACTTTTGTTTGTTTGTTGTTTTTACTTTCTATTTATTATAAACCACTTTATAAGACTATAGTTTGTGCTCTAGAGTTCTAATTACAGTGCTTTTCGTATATGTTAAATAGTGCTTTAAAGGAATAAAGTTAGCACTTTTGTTCGTTTGTTGTTTTTACTTTCTATTTATTATAAACCACTTTATAAGACTATAGTTTGTGCTCTAGAGTTCTAATTACAGTGTTTTTCACATATGTTAATTAGTTCTTTAAGGGAATAAAGTTAGCGCTTTTTTTCTTCACTGTTTTTCCTTTCTATTTATTATAAAGCACTTTATAAGATTATACTTAGTGCTCTAGAGATCTAAATAAAGTGCTTTTCTTATATGCTTAATAGGGTTTTAAGGGAATAAAGTTACAACTTTTTTTTCTTCCCTGTTTTTCCTTTCTATTTATTATAAAGCACTTTATAAGATTATACTTTGTGCTCTAAAGTTCTAATTACAGTGCTTTTCCTATATGTTAAAAAATAGTGCTTTAAGGGAATAAAGGTAGCACTTTTGTTTCTTCAATGCTTTTCCTTTCTATTTATTATAAAGCATTTTATAAGATTATACTTTGTGCTCTATAGTTCTAATTACAGTGCTTTTCGCATATGTTAAATAGTGCTTTAAGAGAATAAAGTTTGCGCTTTTTTTCTTCACTATTTTTCCTTTCTATTTATTATAAAGCACTTTATCAGATTATACTTTGTTCACTAGAGTTCTAATTACATTGCTTTTCGCATATGTTAAATAGTGCGTTTAAGGAATATAGTTAGCGCTTTTGTTTTTTCATTGTATTTCCTTTCTATTTATTATAAAGCACTTCATAAGATTATACTTTGTTCTCTAGACAGAAAATTACAGTATTTTTCGTGTATGTTAAATAGTGCTTTAAGGGAATAAAGTTTGCAGTTTTGTTTCTTCACTGTTTTTCCTTTCTATTTATTATAAAACACTTTATAAAGAGTTTTAAATAAAGTGCTTTTCTTATATGTTAAATAGTGCTTTAAGGGAATAAAGTTAGCACTTTTGTTTCTTTATTGTTTTTCCTTTCTATTTATTATAAAGCACTTTATAAGATTATACTTTGTCCTCTATAGTTCTAATTACTGTGCTTTTCGTATATGTTAAAAAATAGTGCTTTAAGGGAATAAAGGTAGCGCTTTTGTTTCTTCAATGCTTTTCCTTTCTATTTATTATAAAGCATTTTATAAGATTATACTTTGTGCTCTATAGTTCTAATTACAGTGCTTTTCGCATATGTTAAATAGTGCTTCAAGAGAATAAAGTTTGCGCTTTTTTTCTTCACTATTTTTCCTTTCTATTTATTATAAAGCAATTTATCAGATTATACTTTGTTCACTAGAGTTCTAATTACATTGCTTTTCGCATATGTTAAATAGTGCATTTAAGGAATATAGTTAGCGCTTTTGTTTCTTCATTGTTTTTCCTTTCTATTTATTATAAAGCACTTTATAAGATTATACTTTGTGCTCTTGACTTCTAATTACAGTGCTTTTCGTGTATGTTAAATAGTTCTTTAAAGGAATAAAGTTAGCACTTTTGTTTGTTTATTGTTTTTCCTTTCTATTTATTATAAAGCACTTTATAAGACTATAGTTTGTGCTATAGAGTTCTAAATACAGTGCTTTTCTTATATTTTAAATAGTGGTTTAAGGGAATAAAGTTAGCGCTTTTGTTTCTTCAATGTTTTTCCTTTCTATTTATTATAAAGCATTTTATAAGATTATACTTTGTGCTCTAGAGTTCTAATTATAGTGCTTTTCGCATATGTTAAATAGTGCTTTAAGAGAATAAAGTTTGCGCTTTTTTTCTTCACTATTTTTCCTTTCTATTTATTATAAAGCACTTTATCAGATTATACTTTGTTCACTAGAGTTCTAATTACATTGCTTTTCGCATATGTTAAATAGTGCGTTTAAGGAATATAGTTAGCGCTTTTGTTTTTTCATTGTATTTCCTTTCTATTTATTATAAAGCACTTCATAAGATTATACTTTGTTCTCTAGACAGAAAATTACAGTATTTTTCGTGTATGTTAAATAGTGCTTTAAGGGAATAAAGTTTGCAGTTTTGTTTCTTCACTGTTTTTCCTTTCTATTTATTATAAAACACTTTATAAAGAGTTTTAAATAAAGTGCTTTGCTTATATGTTAAATAGTGCTTTAGGGAATAAAGTTAGCACTTTTGTTTCTTTATTGTTTTTCCTTTCTATTTATTATAAAGCACTTTATAAGATTATACTTTGTCCTCTAGAGTTCTAATTACAGTGCTTTTCGTATATGTTAAAAAATAGTGCTTTAAGGGAATAAAGGTAGCGCTTTTGTTTCTTCAATGCTTTTCCTTTCTATTTATTATAAAGCATTTTATAAGATTATACTTTGTGCTCTATAGTTCTAATTACAGTGCTTTTCGCATATGTTAAATAGTGCTTCAAGAGAATAAAGTTTGCGCTTTTTTTCTTCACTATTTTTCCTTTCTATTTATTATAAAGCAATTTATCAGATTATACTTTGTTCACTAGAGTTCTAATTACATTGCTTTTCGCATATGTTAAATAGTGCGTTTAAGGAATATAGTTAGCGCTTTTGTTTCTTCATTGTTTTTCCTTTCTATTTATTATAAAGCACTTTATAAGATTATACTTTGTGCTCTTGACTTCTAATTACAGTGCTTTTCGTGTATGTTAAATAGTTCTTTAAAGGAATAAAGTTAGCACTTTTGTTTGTTTATTGTTTTTCCTTTCTATTTATTATAAAGCACTTTATAAGACTATAGTTTGTGCTATAGAGTTCTAAATACAGTGCTTTTCTTATATTTTAAATAGTGGTTTAAGGGAATAAAGTTAGCGCTTTTGTTTCTTCAATGTTTTTCCTTTCTATTCATTATAAAGCATTTTATAAGATTATACTTTGTGCTCTAGAGTTCTAATTATAGTGCTTTTCGCATATGTTAAATAGTGCTTTAAGAGAATAAAGTTTGCGCTTTTTTTCTTCACTATTTTTCCTTTCTATTTATTATAAAGCACTTTATCAGATTATACTTTGTTCACTAGAGTTCTAATTACATTGCTTTTCGCATATGTTAAATAGTGCGTTTAAGGAATATAGTTAGCGCTTTTGTTTTTTCATTGTATTTCCTTTCTATTTATTATAAAGCACTTCATAAGATTATACTTTGTTCTCTAGACAGAAAATTACAGTATTTTTCGTGTATGTTAAATAGTGCTTTAAGGGAATAAAGTTTGCAGTTTTGTTTCTTCACTGTTTTTCCTTTCTATTTATTATAAAACACTTTATAAAGAGTTTTAAATAAAGTGCTTTTCTTATATGTTAAATAGTGCTTTAAGGGAATAAAGTTAGCACTTTTGTTTCTTTATTGTTTTTCCTTTCTATTTATTATAAAGCACTTTATAAGATTATACTTTGTCCTCTATAGTTCTAATTACTGTGCTTTTCGTATATGTTAAAAAATAGTGCTTTAAGGGAATAAAGGTAGCGCTTTTGTTTCTTCAATGCTTTTCCTTTCTATTTATTATAAAGCATTTTATAAGATTATACTTTGTGCTCTATAGTTCTAATTACAGTGCTTTTCGCATATGTTAAATAGTGCTTCAAGAGAATAAAGTTTGCGCTTTTTTTCTTCACTATTTTTCCTTTCTATTTATTATAAAGCAATTTATCAGATTATACTTTGTTCACTAGAGTTCTAATTACATTGCTTTTCGCATATGTTAAATAGTGCGTTTAAGGAATATAGTTAGCGCTTTTGTTTCTTCATTGTTTTTCCTTTCTATTTATTATAAAGCACTTTATAAGATTATACTTTGTGCTCTTGACTTCTAATTACAGTGCTTTTCGTGTATGTTAAATAGTTCTTTAAAGGAATAAAGTTAGCACTTTTGTTTGTTTATTGTTTTTCCTTTCTATTTATTATAAAGCACTTTATAAGACTATAGTTTGTGCTATAGAGTTCTAAATACAGTGCTTTTCTTATATTTTAAATAGTGGTTTAAGGGAATAAAGTTAGCGCTTTTGTTTCTTCAATGTTTTTCCTTTCTATTTATTATAAAGCATTTTATAAGATTATACTTTGTGCTCTAGAGTTCTAATTATAGTGCTTTTCGCATATGTTAAATAGTGCTTTAAGAGAATAAAGTTTGCGCTTTTTTTCTTCACTATTTTTCCTTTCTATTTATTATAAAGCACTTTATCAGATTATACTTTGTTCACTAGAGTTCTAATTACATTGCTTTTCGCATATGTTAAATAGTGCGTTTAAGGAATATAGTTAGCGCTTTTGTTTTTTCATTGTATTTCCTTTCTATTTATTATAAAGCACTTCATAAGATTATACTTTGTTCTCTAGACAGAAAATTACAGTATTTTTCGTGTATGTTAAATAGTGCTTTAAGGGAATAAAGTTTGCAGTTTTGTTTCTTCACTGTTTTTCCTTTCTATTTATTATAAAACACTTTATAAAGAGTTTTAAATAAAGTGCTTTTCTTATATGTTAAATAGTGCTTTAAGGGAATAAAGTTAGCACTTTTGTTTCTTTATTGTTTTTCCTTTCTATTTATTATAAAGCACTTTATAAGATTATACTTTGTCCTCTAGAGTTCTAATTACAGTGCTTTTCGTATATGTTAAAAAATAGTGCTTTAAGGGAATAAAGGTAGCGCTTTTGTTTCTTCAATGCTTTTCCTTTCTATTTATTATAAAGCATTTTATAAGATTATACTTTGTGCTCTATAGTTCTAATTACAGTGCTTTTCGCATATGTTAAATAGTGCTTCAAGAGAATAAAGTTTGCGCTTTTTTTCTTCACTATTTTTCCTTTCTATTTATTATAAAGCAATTTATCAGATTATACTTTGTTCACTAGAGTTCTAATTACATTGCTTTTCGCATATGTTAAATAGTGCGTTTAAGGAATATAGTTAGCGCTTTTGTTTCTTCATTGTTTTTCCTTTCTATTTATTATAAAGCACTTTATAAGATTATACTTTGTGCTCTTGACTTCTAATTACAGTGCTTTTCGTGTATGTTAAATAGTTCTTTAAAGGAATAAAGTTAGCACTTTTGTTTGTTTATTGTTTTTCCTTTCTATTTATTATAAAGCACTTTATAAGACTATAGTTTGTGCTATAGAGTTCTAAATACAGTGCTTTTCTTATATTTTAAATAGTGGTTTAAGGGAATAAAGTTAGCGCTTTTGTTTCTTCAATGTTTTTCCTTTCTATTTATTATAAAGCATTTTATAAGATTATACTTTGTGCTCTAGAGTTCTAATTATAGTGCTTTTCGCATATGTTAAATAGTGCTTTAAGAGAATAAAGTTTGCGCTTTTTTTCTTCACTATTTTTCCTTTCTATTTATTATAAAGCACTTTATCAGATTATACTTTGTTCACTAGAGTTCTAATTACATTGCTTTTCGCATATGTTAAATAGTGCGTTTAAGGAATATAGTTAGCGCTTTTGTTTTTTCATTGTATTTCCTTTCTATTTATTATAAAGCACTTCATAAGATTATACTTTGTTCTCTAGACAGAAAATTACAGTATTTTTCGTGTATGTTAAATAGTGCTTTAAGGGAATAAAGTTTGCAGTTTTGTTTCTTCACTGTTTTTCCTTTCTATTTATTATAAAACACTTTATAAAGAGTTTTAAATAAAGTGCTTTTCTTATATGTTAAATAGTGCTTTAGGGAATAAAGTTAGCACTTTTGTTTCTTTATTGTTTTTCCTTTCTATTTATTATAAAGCACTTTATAAGATTATACTTTGTCCTCTAGAGTTCTAATTACAGTGCTTTTCGTATATGTTAAAAAATAGTGCTTTAAGGGAATAAAGGTAGCGCTTTTGTTTCTTCAATGCTTTTCCTTTCTATTTATTATAAAGCATTTTATAAGATTATACTTTGTGCTCTATAGTTCTAATTACAGTGCTTTTCGCATATGTTAAATAGTGCTTCAAGAGAATAAAGTTTGCGCTTTTTTTCTTCACTATTTTTCCTTTCTATTTATTATAAAGCAATTTATCAGATTATACTTTGTTCACTAGAGTTCTAATTACATTGCTTTTCGCATATGTTAAATAGTGCGTTTAAGGAATATAGTTAGCGCTTTTGTTTCTTCATTGTTTTTCCTTTCTATTTATTATAAAGCACTTTATAAGATTATACTTTGTGCTCTTGACTTCTAATTACAGTGCTTTTCGTGTATGTTAAATAGTTCTTTAAAGGAATAAAGTTAGCACTTTTGTTTGTTTATTGTTTTTCCTTTCTATTTATTATAAAGCACTTTATAAGACTATAGTTTGTGCTATAGAGTTCTAAATACAGTGCTTTTCTTATATTTTAAATAGTGGTTTAAGGGAATAAAGTTAGCGCTTTTGTTTCTTCAATGTTTTTCCTTTCTATTTATTATAAAGCATTTTATAAGATTATACTTTGTGCTCTAGAGTTCTAATTATAGTGCTTTTCGCATATGTTAAATAGTGCTTTAAGAGAATAAAGTTTGCGCTTTTTTTCTTCACTATTTTTCCTTTCTATTTATTATAAAGCACTTTATCAGATTATACTTTGTTCACTAGAGTTCTAATTACATTGCTTTTCGCATATGTTAAATAGTGCGTTTAAGGAATATAGTTAGCGCTTTTGTTTTTTCATTGTATTTCCTTTCTATTTATTATAAAGCACTTCATAAGATTATACTTTGTTCTCTAGACAGAAAATTACAGTATTTTTCGTGTATGTTAAATAGTGCTTTAAGGGAATAAAGTTTGCAGTTTTGTTTCTTCACTGTTTTTCCTTTCTATTTATTATAAAACACTTTATAAAGAGTTTTAAATAAAGTGCTTTTCTTATATGTTAAATAGTGCTTTAAGGGAATAAAGTTAGCACTTTTGTTTCTTTATTGTTTTTCCTTTCTATTTATTATAAAGCACTTTATAAGATTATACTTTGTCCTCTAGAGTTCTAATTACTGTGCTTTTCGTATATGTTAAAAAATAGTGCTTTAAGGGAATAAAGGTAGCGCTTTTGTTTCTTCAATGCTTTTCCTTTCTATTTATTATAAAGCATTTTATAAGATTATACTTTGTGCTCTATAGTTCTAATTACAGTGCTTTTCGCATATGTTAAATAGTGCTTCAAGAGAATAAAGTTTGCGCTTTTTTTCTTCACTATTTTTCCTTTCTATTTATTATAAAGCAATTTATCAGATTATACTTTGTTCACTAGAGTTCTAATTACATTGCTTTTCGCATATGTTAAATAGTGCGTTTAAGGAATATAGTTAGCGCTTTTGTTTCTTCATTGTTTTTCCTTTCTATTTATTATAAAGCACTTTATAAGATTATACTTTGTGCTCTTGACTTCTAATTACAGTGCTTTTCGTGTATGTTAAATAGTTCTTTAAAGGAATAAAGTTAGCACTTTTGTTTGTTTATTGTTTTTCCTTTCTATTTATTATAAAGCACTTTATAAGACTATAGTTTGTGCTATAGAGTTCTAAATACAGTGCTTTTCTTATATTTTAAATAGTGGTTTAAGGGAATAAAGTTAGCGCTTTTGTTTCTTCAATGTTTTTCCTTTCTATTTATTATAAAGCATTTTATAAGATTATACTTTGTGCTCTAGAGTTCTAATTATAGTGCTTTTCGCATATGTTAAATAGTGCTTTAAGAGAATAAAGTTTGCGCTTTTTTTCTTCACTATTTTTCCTTTCTATTTATTATAAAGCACTTTATCAGATTATACTTTGTTCACTAGAGTTCTAATTACATTGCTTTTCGCATATGTTAAATAGTGCGTTTAAGGAATATAGTTAGCGCTTTTGTTTTTTCATTGTATTTCCTTTCTATTTATTATAAAGCACTTCATAAGATTATACTTTGTTCTCTAGACAGAAAATTACAGTATTTTTCGTGTATGTTAAATAGTGCTTTAAGGGAATAAAGTTTGCAGTTTTGTTTCTTCACTGTTTTTCCTTTCTATTTATTATAAAACACTTTATAAAGAGTTTTAAATAAAGTGCTTTTCTTATATGTTAAATAGTGCTTTAAGGGAATAAAGTTAGCACTTTTGTTTCTTTATTGTTTTTCCTTTCTATTTATTATAAAGCACTTTATAAGATTATACTTTGTCCTCTAGAGTTCTAATTACAGTGCTTTTCGTATATGTTAAAAAATAGTGCTTTAAGGGAATAAAGGTAGCGCTTTTGTTTCTTCAATGCTTTTCCTTTCTATTTATTATAAAGCATTTTATAAGATTATACTTTGTGCTCTATAGTTCTAATTACAGTGCTTTTCGCATATGTTAAATAGTGCTTCAAGAGAATAAAGTTTGCGCTTTTTTTCTTCACTATTTTTCCTTTCTATTTATTATAAAGCAATTTATCAGATTATACTTTGTTCACTAGAGTTCTAATTACATTGCTTTTCGCATATGTTAAATAGTGCGTTTAAGGAATATAGTTAGCGCTTTTGTTTCTTCATTGTTTTTCCTTTCTATTTATTATAAAGCACTTTATAAGATTATACTTTGTGCTCTTGACTTCTAATTACAGTGCTTTTCGTGTATGTTAAATAGTTCTTTAAAGGAATAAAGTTAGCACTTTTGTTTGTTTATTGTTTTTCCTTTCTATTTATTATAAAGCACTTTATAAGACTATAGTTTGTGCTATAGAGTTCTAAATACAGTGCTTTTCTTATATTTTAAATAGTGGTTTAAGGGAATAAAGTTAGCGCTTTTGTTTCTTCAATGTTTTTCCTTTCTATTTATTATAAAGCATTTTATAAGATTATACTTTGTGCTCTAGAGTTCTAATTATAGTGCTTTTCGCATATGTTAAATAGTGCTTTAAGAGAATAAAGTTTGCGCTTTTTTTCTTCACTATTTTTCCTTTCTATTTATTATAAAGCACTTTATCAGATTATACTTTGTTCACTAGAGTTCTAATTACATTGCTTTTCGCATATGTTAAATAGTGCGTTTAAGGAATATAGTTAGCGCTTTTGTTTTTTCATTGTATTTCCTTTCTATTTATTATAAAGCACTTCATAAGATTATACTTTGTTCTCTAGACAGAAAATTACAGTATTTTTCGTGTATGTTAAATAGTGCTTTAAGGGAATAAAGTTTGCAGTTTTGTTTCTTCACTGTTTTTCCTTTCTATTTATTATAAAACACTTTATAAAGAGTTTTAAATAAAGTGCTTTTCTTATATGTTAAATAGTGCTTTAAGGGAATAAAGTTAGCACTTTTGTTTCTTTATTGTTTTTCCTTTCTATTTATTATAAAGCACTTTATAAGATTATACTTTGTCCTCTAGAGTTCTAATTACTGTGCTTTTCGTATATGTTAAAAAATAGTGCTTTAAGGGAATAAAGGTAGCGCTTTTGTTTCTTCAATGCTTTTCCTTTCTATTTATTATAAAGCATTTTATAAGATTATACTTTGTGCTCTATAGTTCTAATTACAGTGCTTTTCGCATATGTTAAATAGTGCTTCAAGAGAATAAAGTTTGCGCTTTTTTTCTTCACTATTTTTCCTTTCTATTTATTATAAAGCAATTTATCAGATTATACTTTGTTCACTAGAGTTCTAATTACATTGCTTTTCGCATATGTTAAATAGTGCGTTTAAGGAATATAGTTAGCGCTTTTGTTTCTTCATTGTTTTTCCTTTCTATTTATTATAAAGCACTTTATAAGATTATACTTTGTGCTCTTGACTTCTAATTACAGTGCTTTTCGTGTATGTTAAATAGTTCTTTAAAGGAATAAAGTTAGCACTTTTGTTTGTTTATTGTTTTTCCTTTCTATTTATTATAAAGCACTTTATAAGACTATAGTTTGTGCTATAGAGTTCTAAATACAGTGCTTTTCTTATATTTTAAATAGTGGTTTAAGGGAATAAAGTTAGCGCTTTTGTTTCTTCAATGTTTTTCCTTTCTATTTATTATAAAGCATTTTATAAGATTATACTTTGTGCTCTAGAGTTCTAATTATAGTGCTTTTCGCATATGTTAAATAGTGCTTTAAGAGAATAAAGTTTGCGCTTTTTTTCTTCACTATTTTTCCTTTCTATTTATTATAAAGCACTTTATCAGATTATACTTTGTTCACTAGAGTTCTAATTACATTGCTTTTCGCATATGTTAAATAGTGCGTTTAAGGAATATAGTTAGCGCTTTTGTTTTTTCATTGTATTTCCTTTCTATTTATTATAAAGCACTTCATAAGATTATACTTTGTTCTCTAGACAGAAAATTACAGTATTTTTCGTGTATGTTAAATAGTGCTTTAAGGGAATAAAGTTTGCAGTTTTGTTTCTTCACTGTTTTTCCTTTCTATTTATTATAAAACACTTTATAAAGAGTTTTAATAAAGTGCTTTTCTTATATGTTAAATAGTGCTTTAAGGGAATAAAGTTAGCACTTTTGTTTCTTTATTGTTTTTCCTTTCTATTTATTATAAAGCACTTTATAAGATTATACTTTGTCCTCTAGAGTTCTAATTACAGTGCTTTTCGTATATGTTAAATAGTGCTTTAAGGGAATAAAGTTAGCGCTTTTGTTTCTTCAATGTTTTTCCTTTCTATTTATTATAAAGCATTTTATAAGATTATACTTTGTGCTCTAGAGTTCTAATTACAGTGCTTTTCGCATATGTTAAATAGTGCTTTAAGAGAATAAAGTTTGCGCTTTTTTTCTTCACTATTTTTCCTTTCTATTTATTATAAAGCACTTTATCAGATTATACTTTGTTCTCTAGAGTTCTAATTACATTGCTTTTCGCATATGTTAAATAGTGCTTTAAGGAATATAGTTAGCGCTTTTGTTTCTTCATTGTTTTTCCTTTCTATTTATTATAAAGCACTTTATAAGATTATACTTTGTGCTCTAGACTTCTAATTACAGTGCTTTTCGTGTATGTTAAATAGTGCTTTTAGGGAATAAAGTTAGCGCTTTTGTTTCTTCATTGTTTTTCCTTTCTATTTATTATAAAGCACTTTATAAGATTATACTTTGTGCTCTAGAGTTCTAATTACAGTGCTTTTCGTATATGTTAAATAGTGCTTTAAGGGAATAAAGTTAGCGCTTTTGTTTCTTCAATGTTTTTCCTTTCTATTTATTATAAAGCACTTTATAAGATTATACTTTGTGCTCTAGAGTTCTAATTACAGTGCTTTTCGTATATGTTAAATAGTGCTTTAAGGGAATAAAGTTAGCGCTTTTGTTTCTTCACTGTTTTTCCTTTCTATTTATTATAAAGCACTTTATAAGATTATACTTTGTTCTCTAGAGTTCTAATTACAGTGCTTTTCGCATATGTTAAATAGTGCTTTAAGAGAATAAAGTTAGCGCTTTTGTTTCTTCACTGTTTTTCCTTCTATTTATTATAAAGCACTTATAAGATTATACTTTGTTCTCTAGAGTTCTAATTACAGTGCTTTTCGTGTATGTTAAATAGTGCTTTTAGGGAATAAAGTTAGCGCTTTTGTTTCTTCACTGTTTTTCCTTTCTATTTATTATAAAACACTTTATAAGATTATACTTTGTGCTCTATAAATTACAGTACTTTTCGTATATGTTAAATAGTGCTTTAAGGGAATAAAGTTAGCACTTTTGTTTCTTCACTGTTTTTCCTTTCTATTTATTATAAAGCACTTTATAAGATTATACTTTGTGCTCTTGAGTTCTAATTACAGTGCTTTTCGTATATGTTAAATAGTGCTTTAAGGGAATAAAGTTAGCACTTTTGTTTCTTTATTGTTTTTCCTTTCTATTTATTATAAAGCACTTTATAAGATTATACTTTGTGCTCTAGAGTTCTAATTACAGTGCTTTTCGTATATGTTAAATAGTGCTTTAAAGGAATAAAGTTAGCGCTTTTGTTTTTCAATTTTTCCTTTCTATTTATTATAAAGCATTTATAAGATTATACTTTGTGCTCTAGAGTTCTAATTACAGTGCTTTTCGCATATGTTAAATAGTGCTTTAAGAGAATAAAGTTAGCGCTTTTTTTCTTCACTGTTTTTCCTTTCTATTTATTATAAAGCACTTTATAAGATTATACTTTGTGCTCTAGAGTTCTAATTACAGTGCTTTTCGCATATGTTAAATAGTGCTTTAAGGAATAAAGTTAGCGCTTTTGTTTCTTCATTGTTTTTCCTTTCTATTTATTATAAAGCACTTTATAAGATTATACTTTGTGCTCTAGAGTTCTAAATACAGTGCTTTTCTTGTATGTTAAATAGTTTTTAAGGGAATAAAGTTAGCACTTTTTTTTTTTTGTTTTTCCTTTCTATTTATTATAAAGCACTTTATAAGATTATACTTTGTGCTCTAGAGTTCTAATTACAGTGCTTTTCTATATTTTAAATAGTGCTTTAAGGGAATAAAGTTAGCGCTTTTGTTTCTTCAATGTTTTCCTTTCTATTTATTATAAAGCATTTTATAAGATTATACTTTGTGCTCTAGAGTTCTAATTACAGTGCTTTTCGCATATGTTAAATAGTGCTTTAAGAGAATAAAGTTTGCGCTTTTTTTCTTCACTATTTTTCCTTTCTATTTATTATAAAGCACTTTATCAGATTATACTTTGTTCACTAGAGTTCTAATTACATTGCTTTTCGCATATGTTAAATAGTGCGTTTAAGGAATATAGTTAGCGCTTTTGTTTTTTCATTGTATTTCCTTTCTATTTATTATAAAGCACTTCATAAGATTATACTTTGTTCTCTAGACAGAAAATTACAGTATTTTTCGTGTATGTTAAATAGTGCTTTAAGGGAATAAAGTTTGCAGTTTTGTTTCTTCACTGTTTTTCCTTTCTATTTATTATAAAACACTTTATAAAGAGTTTTAAATAAAGTGCTTTTCTTATATGTTAAATAGTGCTTTAAGGGAATAAAGTTAGCACTTTTGTTTCTTTATTGTTTTTCCTTTCTATTTATTATAAAGCACTTTATAAGATTATACTTTGTCCTCTATAGTTCTAATTACTGTGCTTTTCGTATATGTTAAAAAATAGTGCTTTAAGGGAATAAAGGTAGCGCTTTTGTTTCTTCAATGCTTTTCCTTTCTATTTATTATAAAGCATTTTATAAGATTATACTTTGTGCTCTATAGTTCTAATTACAGTGCTTTTCGCATATGTTAAATAGTGCTTCAAGAGAATAAAGTTTGCGCTTTTTTTCTTCACTATTTTTCCTTTCTATTTATTATAAAGCAATTTATCAGATTATACTTTGTTCACTAGAGTTCTAATTACATTGCTTTTCGCATATGTTAAATAGTGCGTTTAAGGAATATAGTTAGCGCTTTTGTTTCTTCATTGTTTTTCCTTTCTATTTATTATAAAGCACTTTATAAGATTATACTTTGTGCTCTTGACTTCTAATTACAGTGCTTTTCGTGTATGTTAAATAGTTCTTTAAAGGAATAAAGTTAGCACTTTTGTTTGTTTATTGTTTTTCCTTTCTATTTATTATAAAGCACTTTATAAGACTATAGTTTGTGCTATAGAGTTCTAAATACAGTGCTTTTCTTATATTTAAATAGTGGTTTAAGGGAATAAAGTTAGCGCTTTTGTTTCTTCAATGTTTTTCCTTTCTATTTATTATAAAGCATTTTATAAGATTATACTTTGTGCTCTAGAGTTCTAATTATAGTGCTTTTCGCATATGTTAAATAGTGCTTTAAGAGAATAAAGTTTGCGCTTTTTTTCTTCACTATTTTTCCTTTCTATTTATTATAAAGCACTTTATCAGATTATACTTTGTTCACTAGAGTTCTAATTACATTGCTTTTCGCATATGTTAAATAGTGCGTTTAAGGAATATAGTTAGCGCTTTTGTTTTTTCATTGTATTTCCTTTCTATTTATTATAAAGCACTTCATAAGATTATACTTTGTTCTCTAGACAGAAAATTACAGTATTTTTCGTGTATGTTAAATAGTGCTTTAAGGGAATAAAGTTTGCAGTTTTGTTTCTTCACTGTTTTTCCTTTCTATTTATTATAAAACACTTTATAAAGAGTTTTAAATAAAGTGCTTTTCTTATATGTTAAATAGTGCTTTAGGGAATAAAGTTAGCACTTTTGTTTCTTTATTGTTTTTCCTTTCTATTTATTATAAAGCACTTTATAAGATTATACTTTGTCCTCTAGAGTTCTAATTACAGTGCTTTTCGTATATGTTAAAAATAGTGCTTTAAGGGAATAAAGGTAGCGCTTTTGTTTCTTCAATGCTTTTCCTTTCTATTTATTATAAAGCATTTTATAAGATTATACTTTGTGCTCTATAGTTCTAATTACAGTGCTTTTCGCATATGTTAAATAGTGCTTCAAGAGAATAAAGTTTGCGCTTTTTTTCTTCACTATTTTTCCTTTCTATTTATTATAAAGCAATTTATCAGATTATACTTTGTTCACTAGAGTTCTAATTACATTGCTTTTCGCATATGTTAAATAGTGCGTTTAAGGAATATAGTTAGCGCTTTTGTTTCTTCATTGTTTTTCCTTTCTATTTATTATAAAGCACTTTATAAGATTATACTTTGTGCTCTTGACTTCTAATTACAGTGCTTTTCGTGTATGTTAAATAGTTCTTTAAGGAATAAAGTTAGCACTTTTGTTTGTTTATTGTTTTTCCTTTCTATTTATTATAAAGCACTTTATAAGACTATAGTTTGTGCTATAGAGTTCTAAATACAGTGCTTTTCTTATATTTTAAATAGTGGTTTAAGGGAATAAAGTTAGCGCTTTTGTTTCTTCAATGTTTTTCCTTTCTATTTATTATAAAGCATTTTATAAGATTATACTTTGTGCTCTAGAGTTCTAATTATAGTGCTTTTCGCATATGTTAAATAGTGCTTTAAGAGAATAAAGTTTGCGCTTTTTTTCTTCACTATTTTTCCTTTCTATTTATTATAAAGCACTTTATCAGATTATACTTTGTTCACTAGAGTTCTAATTACATTGCTTTTCGCATATGTTAAATAGTGCGTTTAAGGAATATAGTTAGCGCTTTTGTTTTTTCATTGTATTTCCTTTCTATTTATTATAAAGCACTTCATAAGATTATACTTTGTTCTCTAGACAGAAAATTACAGTATTTTTCGTGTATGTTAAATAGTGCTTTAAGGGAATAAAGTTTGCAGTTTTGTTTCTTCACTGTTTTTCCTTTCTATTTATTATAAAACACTTTATAAAGAGTTTTAAATAAAGTGCTTTTCTTATATGTTAAATAGTGCTTTAAGGGAATAAAGTTAGCACTTTTGTTTCTTTATTGTTTTTCCTTTCTATTTATTATAAAGCACTTTATAAGATTATACTTTGTCCTCTAGAGTTCTAATTACAGTGCTTTTCGTATATGTTAAAAAATAGTGCTTTAAGGGAATAAAGGTAGCGCTTTTGTTTCTTCAATGCTTTTCCTTTCTATTTATTATAAAGCATTTTATAAGATTATACTTTGTGCTCTATAGTTCTAATTACAGTGCTTTTCGCATATGTTAAATAGTGCTTCAAGAGAATAAAGTTTGCGCTTTTTTTCTTCACTATTTTTCCTTTCTATTTATTATAAAGCAATTTATCAGATTATACTTTGTTCACTAGAGTTCTAATTACATTGCTTTTCGCATATGTTAAATAGTGCGTTTAAGGAATATAGTTAGCGCTTTTGTTTCTTCATTGTTTTTCCTTTCTATTTATTATAAAGCACTTTATAAGATTATACTTTGTGCTCTTGACTTCTAATTACAGTGCTTTTCGTGTATGTTAAATAGTTCTTTAAAGGAATAAAGTTAGCACTTTTGTTTGTTTATTGTTTTTCCTTTCTATTTATTATAAAGCACTTTATAAGACTATAGTTTGTGCTATAGAGTTCTAAATACAGTGCTTTTCTTATATTTTAAATAGTGGTTTAAGGGAATAAAGTTAGCGCTTTTGTTTCTTCAATGTTTTTCCTTTCTATTTATTATAAAGCATTTTATAAGATTATACTTTGTGCTCTAGAGTTCTAATTATAGTGCTTTTCGCATATGTTAAATAGTGCTTTAAGAGAATAAAGTTTGCGCTTTTTTTCTTCACTATTTTTCCTTTCTATTTATTATAAAGCACTTTATCAGATTATACTTTGTTCACTAGAGTTCTAATTACATTGCTTTTCGCATATGTTAAATAGTGCGTTTAAGGAATATAGTTAGCGCTTTTGTTTTTTCATTGTATTTCCTTTCTATTTATTATAAAGCACTTCATAAGATTATACTTTGTTCTCTAGACAGAAAATTACAGTATTTTTCGTGTATGTTAAATAGTGCTTTAAGGGAATAAAGTTTGCAGTTTTGTTTCTTCACTGTTTTTCCTTTCTATTTATTATAAAACACTTTATAAAGAGTTTTAATAAAGTGCTTTTCTTATATGTTAAATAGTGCTTTAAGGGAATAAAGTTAGCACTTTTGTTTCTTTATTGTTTTTCCTTTCTATTTATTATAAAGCACTTTATAAGATTATACTTTGTCCTCTAGAGTTCTAATTACTGTGCTTTTCGTATATGTTAAAAAATAGTGCTTTAAGGGAATAAAGGTAGCGCTTTTGTTTCTTCAATGCTTTTCCTTTCTATTTATTATAAAGCATTTTATAAGATTATACTTTGTGCTCTATAGTTCTAATTACAGTGCTTTTCGCATATGTTAAATAGTGCTTCAAGAGAATAAAGTTTGCGCTTTTTTTCTTCACTATTTTTCCTTTCTATTTATTATAAAGCAATTTATCAGATTATACTTTGTTCACTAGAGTTCTAATTACATTGCTTTTCGCATATGTTAAATAGTGCATTTAAGGAATATAGTTAGCGCTTTTGTTTCTTCATTGTTTTTCCTTTCTATTTATTATAAAGCACTTTATAAGATTATACTTTGTGCTCTTGACTTCTAATTACAGTGCTTTTCGTGTATGTTAAATAGTTCTTTAAAGGAATAAAGTTAGCACTTTTGTTTGTTTATTGTTTTTCCTTTCTATTTATTATAAAGCACTTTATAAGACTATAGTTTGTGCTATAGAGTTCTAAATACAGTGCTTTTCTTATATTTTAAATAGTGGTTTAAGGGAATAAAGTTAGCGCTTTTGTTTCTTCAATGTTTTTCCTTTCTATTTATTATAAAGCATTTTATAAGATTATACTTTGTGCTCTAGAGTTCTAATTATAGTGCTTTTCGCATATGTTAAATAGTGCTTTAAGAGAATAAAGTTTGCGCTTTTTTTCTTCACTATTTTTCCTTTCTATTTATTATAAAGCACTTTATCAGATTATACTTTGTTCACTAGAGTTCTAATTACATTGCTTTTCGCATATGTTAAATAGTGCGTTTAAGGAATATAGTTAGCGCTTTTGTTTTTTCATTGTATTTCCTTTCTATTTATTATAAAGCACTTCATAAGATTATACTTTGTTCTCTAGACAGAAAATTACAGTATTTTTCGTGTATGTTAAATAGTGCTTTAAGGGAATAAAGTTTGCAGTTTTGTTTCTTCACTGTTTTTCCTTTCTATTTATTATAAAACACTTTATAAAGAGTTTTAAATAAAGTGCTTTGCTTATATGTTAAATAGTGCTTTAGGGAATAAAGTTAGCACTTTTGTTTCTTTATTGTTTTTCCTTTCTATTTATTATAAAGCACTTTATAAGATTATACTTTGTCCTCTAGAGTTCTAATTACAGTGCTTTTCGTATATGTTAAAAAATAGTGCTTTAAGGGAATAAAGGTAGCGCTTTTGTTTCTTCAATGCTTTTCCTTTCTATTTATTATAAAGCATTTTATAAGATTATACTTTGTGCTCTATAGTTCTAATTACAGTGCTTTTCGCATATGTTAAATAGTGCTTCAAGAGAATAAAGTTTGCGCTTTTTTTCTTCACTATTTTTCCTTTCTATTTATTATAAAGCAATTTATCAGATTATACTTTGTTCACTAGAGTTCTAATTACATTGCTTTTCGCATATGTTAAATAGTGCGTTTAAGGAATATAGTTAGCGCTTTTGTTTCTTCATTGTTTTTCCTTTCTATTTATTATAAAGCACTTTATAAGATTATACTTTGTGCTCTTGACTTCTAATTACAGTGCTTTTCGTGTATGTTAAATAGTTCTTTAAAGGAATAAAGTTAGCACTTTTGTTTGTTTATTGTTTTTCCTTTCTATTTATTATAAAGCACTTTATAAGACTATAGTTTGTGCTATAGAGTTCTAAATACAGTGCTTTTCTTATATTTTAAATAGTGGTTTAAGGGAATAAAGTTAGCGCTTTTGTTTCTTCAATGTTTTTCTTTCTATTCATTATAAAGCATTTTATAAGATTATACTTTGTGCTCTAGAGTTCTAATTATAGTGCTTTTCGCATATGTTAAATAGTGCTTTAAGAGAATAAAGTTTGCGCTTTTTTTCTTCACTATTTTTCCTTTCTATTTATTATAAAGCACTTTATCAGATTATACTTTGTTCACTAGAGTTCTAATTACATTGCTTTTCGCATATGTTAAATAGTGCGTTTAAGGAATATAGTTAGCGCTTTTGTTTTTTCATTGTATTTCCTTTCTATTTATTATAAAGCACTTCATAAGATTATACTTTGTTCTCTAGACAGAAAATTACAGTATTTTTCGTGTATGTTAAATAGTGCTTTAAGGGAATAAAGTTTGCAGTTTTGTTTCTTCACTGTTTTTCCCTTCTATTTATTATAAAACACTTTATAAAGAGTTTTAAATAAAGTGCTTTTCTTATAAGTTAAATAGTGCTTTAAGGGAATAAAGTTAGCACTTTTGTTTCTTTATTGTTTTTCCTTTCTATTTATTATAAAGCACTTTATCAGATTATACTTTGTCCTCTAGAGTTCTAATTACTGTGCTTTTCGTATATGTTAAAAAATAGTGCTTTAAGGGAATAAAGGTAGCGCTTTTGTTTCTTCAATGCTTTTCGTTTCTATTTATTATAAAGCATTTTATAAGATTATACTTTGTGCTCTATAGTTCTAATTATAGTGCTTTTCGCATATGTTAAATAGTGCTTTAAGAGAATAAAGTTTGCGCTTTTTTTCTTCACTATTTTTCCTTTCTATTTATTATAAAGCAATTTATCAGATTATACTTTGTTCACTAGAGTTCTAATTACATTGATTTTCGCATATGTTAAATAGTGCGTTTAAGGAATATAGTTAGCGCTTTTGTTTCTTCATTGTTTTTCCTTTCTATTTATTATAAAGCACTTTATAAGATTATACTTTGTGCTCTTAACTTCTAATTACAGTGCTTTTCGTGTATGTTAAATAGTTCTTTAAAGGAATAAAGTTAGCACTTTTGTTTGTTTATTTTCCTTTCTATTTATTATAAAGCACTTTATTAGACTATAGTTTGTGCTATAGAGTTCTAAATACAGTGCTTTTCTTATATTTTAAATAGTGGTTCAAGGGAATAAAGTTAGCGCTTTTTTTTTTCAATGTTTTTCCTTTCTATTTATTATAAAGCATTTTATAAGATTATACTTTGTGCTCTAGAGTTCTAATTATAGTGCTTTTCGCATATGTTAAATAGTGCTTTAAGAGAATAAAGTTTGCGCTTTTTTTCTTCACTATTTTTCCTTTCTATTTATTATAAAGCACTTTATCAGATTATACTTTGTTCACTAGAGTTCTAATTACATTGCTTTTCGCATATGTTAAATAGTGCGTTTAAGGAATATAGTTAGCGCTTTTGTTTTTTCATTGTATTTCCTTTCTATTTATTATAAAGCACTTCATAAGATTATACTTTGTTCTCTAGACAGAAAATTACAGTATTTTTCGTGTATCTTAAATAGTGCTTTAAGGGAATAAAGTTTGCAGTTTTGTTTCTTCACTGTTTTTCCTTTCTATTTATTATAAAACACTTTATAAAGAGTTTTAAATAAAGTGCTTTTCTTATATGTTAAATAGTGCTTTAAGGGAATAAAGTTAGCACTTTTGTTTCTTTATTGTTTTTCCTTTCTATTTATTATAAAGCACTTTATAAGATTATACTTTGTCCTCTATAGTTCTAATTACTGTGCTTTTCGTATATGTTAAAAAATAGTGCTTTAAGGGAATAAAGGTAGCGCTTTTGTTTCTTCAATGCTTTTCCTTTCTATTTATTATAAAGCATTTTATAAGATTATACTTTGTGCTCTATAGTTCTAATTACAGTGCTTTTCGCATATGTTAAATAGTGCTTCAAGAGAATAAAGTTTGCGCTTTTTTTCTTCACTATTTTTCCTTTCTATTTATTATAAAGCAATTTATCAGATTATACTTTGTTCACTAGAGTTCTAATTACATTGCTTTTCGCATATGTTAAATAGTGCGTTTAAGGAATATAGTTAGCGCTTTTGTTTCTTCATTGTTTTTCCTTTCTATTTATTATAAAGCACTTTATAAGATTATACTTTGTGCTCTTGACTTCTAATTACAGTGCTTTTCGTGTATATTAAATAGTTCTTTAAAGGAATAAAGTTAGCACTTTTGTCTGTTTATTGTTTTTCCTTTCTATTTATTATAAAGCACTTTATAAGACTATAGTTTGTGCTATAGAGTTCTAAATACAGTGCTTTTCTTATATTTTAAATAGTGGTTTAAGGGAATAAAGTTAGCGCTTTTGTTTCTTCAATGTTTTTCCTTTCTATTTATTATAAAGCATTTTATAAGATTATACTTTGTGCTCTAGAGTTCTAATTATAGTGCTTTTCGCATATGTTAAATAGTGCTTTAAGAGAATAAAGTTTGCGCTTTTTTTCTTCACTATTTTTCCTTTCTATTTATTATAAAGCACTTTATCAGATTATACTTTGTTCACTAGAGTTCTAATTACATTGCTTTTCGCATATGTTAAATAGTGCGTTTAAGGAATATAATTAGCGCTTTTGTTTTTTCATTGTATTTCCTTTCTATTTATGATAAAGCACTTAATAAGATTATACTTTGTTCTCTAGACAGAAAATTACAGTATTTTTCGTGTATGTTAAATAGTGCTTTAAGGGAATAAAGTTTGCAGTTTTGTTTCTTCATTGTTTTTCCTTTCTATTTATTATAAAACACTTTATAAAGAGTTTTAAATAAAGTGCTTTTCTTATATGTTAAATAGCGCTTTAAGGGAATAAAGTTAGCACTTTTGTTTCTTTATTGTTTTTCCTTTCTATTTATTATAAAGCACTTTATAAGATTATACTTTGTCCTCTAGAGTTCTAATTACTGTGCTTTTCGTATATGTTAAAAAATAGTGCTTTAAGGGAATAAAGTTTGCACTTTTGTTTCTTTACTGTTTTTCCTTTCTATTTAATATAAAGCACTTTATAAGACTATACTTTGTGCTCTAGAGTTTTAATTACAGTGTTTTTCGCATATGTTAAATAGTGTTTGAAGGGAATAAAGTTAGCACTTTGTTTCTTCACTGTTTTCCGTTCTATTTATTATAAAGCACTTCATAAGATTATACTTTGTTCTCTAGACAGAAAATTACAGTGCTTTTGTGTATGTTAAATAGTGCTTTAAGAGAATAAACTTAGCGCTTTTTTTTCTTCACTGTTTTTCCTTTCTATTTATTATAATGCATTTATAAGATTATACTTTGTGCTCTAGACTTTTAATTACAGTGCTTTTCGTATATGTTAAATTGTGCTTTTAGGAATAAAGTTAGCGCTTTTGTTTCTACACTGTTTTTCCTTTGTATTTATTATAAAACCACTTTATAAGATTATACTTTGTGCTCTATAGTTCGAATTACAGTGCTTTTCGTATATGATAAATAGTGCTTTAAGGGAATAAAGTTAGCGCTTTTATATCTTCACTGTTTTTCCTTTCTATTTATTATAAAGCACTTTATAAGATTATACTTTGTGCTCTTGACTTCTAATTACAGTGCTTTTCGTGTTTGTTAAATAGTTCTTTAAAGGAATAAAGTTAGCACTTTTGTTTGTTTATTGTTTTTCCTTTCTATTTATTATAAAGCACTTTATAAGACTATAGTTTGTGCTATAGAGTTCTAAATACAGTGCTTTTCTTATATTTTAAATAGTGGTTTAAGGGATTAAAGTTAGCGCTTTTGTTTCTTCTATGATTTTCCTTTCTATTTATTATAAAGAATTTTATAAGATTATACGTTGTGTTCTAGAGTTCTAATTACAGTGCTTTTCGCATATGTTAAATAGTGCTTTATGGGAATAAAGTTAGGGCTTTTTTTTCTTCACTGTTTTTTCTTTCTATTTATTATAAAGCACTTTATAAGATTATACTTTGTTTACTAGAGTTCTAATTACATTGCTCTTCGCATATGTTAAATAGTGCGTTTAAGGAATATAGTTAGCGCTTTTGTTTTCTCATTGTATTTCCTTTCTATCTATTATAAAGCACTTCATAAGATTATACTTTGTTCTCTAGACAGAAAATTACAGTGTTTTTCGTGTATGTTAAATAGTGCTTTAAGGGAATAAAGTTTGCAGTTTTGTTTCTTCACTGTTTTTCCTTTCTATTTATTATAAAACACTTTATAAAGAGTTTTAAATAAAGTGCTTTTCTTATATGTTAAATAGTGCTTTAAGGGAATAAAGTTAGCACTTTTGTTTCTTCATTGTTTTTCCTTTCTATTTATTATAAAGCACTTTATAAGATTATACTTTGTCCTCTAGAGTTCTAATTATTGTGCTTTTCGTATATGTTTAAAAATAGTGCTTTAAGGGAATAAAGTTTGCACTTTTGTTTCTTTACTGTTTTTCCTTTCTATTTAATATAAAGCACTTTATAAGACTATACTTTGTGCTCTAGAGTTTTAATTACATTGTTTTTCGCATATGTTAAATAGTGTTTGAAGGGAATAAAGTTAGCACTTTTGTTTCTTCACTGTTTTTCCGTTCTATTTATTATAAAGCACTTCATAAGATTATACTTTGTTCTCTAGACAGAAAATTCCAGTGCTTTTTGTGTATGTTAAATAGTGCTTTAAGAGAATAAACTTAGCGCTTTTGTTTCTTTACTGTTTTTTCTTTCTATTTATTATAATGCATTTATAAGATTATACTTTGTGCTCTAGACTTTTAATTACAGTGCTTTTCGTATATGTTAAATTGTGCTTTTAGGGAATAAAGTTAGCGCTTTTGTTTCTACACTGTTTTTCCTTTGTATTTATTATAAAACCACTTTATAAGATTATACTTTGTGCTCTATAGTTCGAATTACAGTGCTTTTCGTATATGATAAATAGTGCTTCAAGGGAATAAAGTTAGCGCTTTTATATCTTCAATGTTTTTCCTTTCTATTTATTATAAAGCACTTTATAAGATTATACTTTGTGCTCTTGACTTCTAATTACAGTGCTTTTCGTGTATGTTAAATAGTTCTTTAAAGGAATAAAGTTAGCACTTTTGTTTGTTTATTGTTTTTCCTTTCTATTTATTATAAAGCACTTTATAAGACTATAGTTTGTGCTATAGAGTTCTAAATACAGTGCTTTTCTTATATTTTAAATAGTGGTTTAAGGGAATAAAGTTAGTGCTTTTGTTTCTTCTATGATTTTCCTTTCTATTTATTATAAAGAATTTTATAAGATTATACGTTGTGTTCTAGAGTTCTAATTACAGTGCTTTTCGCATATGTTAAATAGTGCTTTATGGGAATAAAGTTAGGGCTTTTTTTTCTTCACTGTTTTTCCTCTCTATTTATTATAAAACACTTTATAAGATTATACTTTGTGCTCTAGTGATGCGAACGCAACCGAAGGATTCGGAAACTTGCAAACCACAGGAAATAAAGAAATAGAAAGATGCGGAATTTGGTGGAAGAAAGAGAGATGAAGATGATATAGATAGAAGGATACTTTGGTTTCTTGATTCACAGGTTTGATCAGATAGGCACCACGTGAGAACTAAGCAACACGCAACACAAAATCTCTAAACCAACAAGGAATAAAGAAGGATAATCTGGATTCTCGATACACATGGTTGGTCGGATTAGCACCACTAGGCAGCACGCAACACAAGATCTCTAAACCAATCAAGGGATGGAGTTGATGCAACAAGCGGTCCAGATCCGATTGAGAGGCGAAGAACTGTCTCGAATCACTCGAAAAAAATCCGATCTTGAGAGATTACCGAGGATTGCATCGCACAATCTCGACTAATCAAGCATGCAAGAATCACTCTTGAAAGCAAAGAAATTTTATAAGAAATATCGTGGTTGAGTCTATTGTTCTTACAATGATGATTATGGGACCTTTTATAGAGGAACCATGTAAAATTAAAACAAGAAAGTACACTCTTAAAGGAAATAAAATCATATATGGGATATTTATTATAATCAACCTTATTTAGTATTATTGACCCATAATTCATGGCAAGCTCATGATTATTAGTAATCCCTTGATCTATGGAATTCCTTTATTTAGGGGATATTGATTCACGAGATCCCTTCAATTGGGCATAGTAATTTAGGGGAGGTCCAATGCCTTGTAAAGTGCTCCTGGCCTTATGGTCCTTGGGACTTGGGGTCCAATTCCGTCATGATGGTCACATCATCTAGAGTTCTAATTACAGTGTTTTTCGCATATGTTAAATAGTGCGTTAAGGGAATAATGTTAGCGCTTTTGTTTCTTCACTGTTTTTCGTTTCTATTTACTATAAAGCACTTTATAAGATTATACTTTGTGCTCTAGAGCCAATTACAGCTCTTTTCGCATATGTTAAATAGTGCGTTAAGGGAATAAAGTTAGCGCTTTTGTTTCTTCACTGTTTTTCCTTTCTATTTATTATAAAGCCCTTTATCAAATTATACTTTGTTCAATAGAGTTCTAATTATAGTGCTTTTCGCATATGTTAAATAGTGCGTTTAAGGAATATAGTTAGCGCTTTTGTTTCTTCATTGTTTTTCCTTTCTATTTATTATAAAGCACTTCAAAAGATTATACTTTGTTCTCTAGACAGAAAATTACAGTGTTTTTCGTGTATGTTAAATAGTGCTTTAAGGGAATAAAGTTTGCAGTTTTGTTTCTTCACTGTTTTTCCTTTCTATTTATTATAAAACACTTTATAAAGAGTTTTAAATAAATTGCTTTTCTTATATGTTAAATAGTGCTTTAAGGGAATAAAGTTAGCACTTTTGTTTCTTCATTGTTTTTCCTTTCTATTTATTGTAAAGCACTTTATAAGATTATACTTTGTCCTCTAGAGTTCTAATTACTGTGCTTTTCGTATATGTTAAAAAATAGTGCTTTAAGGGAATAAAGTTTGCACTTTTGTTTCTTTACTGTTTTTCCTTTCTATTTATTATAAAGCACTTTATAAGACTATACTTTGTGCTCTAGAGTTTTAATTATATTGTTTTTCGCATATGTTAAATAGTGTTTGAAGGGAATAAAGTTAGCACTTTTGTTTCTTAACTGTTTTTCCTTTCTATTTATTATAAAGCACTTCATAAGTTTATACTTTGTTCTCTAGACCGAAAATTACAGTGGTTTTTGTGTATGTTAAATAGTGCTTTAAGGGAATAAACTTAGCGCTTTTGTTTCTTCACTGTTTTTCCTTCATATTTATTATAATGCATTTATAAGATTATACTTTGTGCTCTAGACTTCTAATTATAGTGCTTTTCGTATATGTTAAATAGTGCTTTTAGGGAATAAAGTTAGCGATTTTGTTTCTACACTGTTTTTCCTTTGTATTTATTATAAAACCACTTTATAAGATTATACTTTGTGCTCTATAGTTCCAATTACAGTACTTTTCGTATATGATAAATAGTGCTTTAAGGGAATAAAGTTAGCGCTTTTATATCTTCACTGTTTTTCCTTTCTATTTATTATAAAGCACTTTATAAGATTATACTTTGTGCTCTTGACTTCTAATTACAGTGCTTTTCGTGAATGTTAAATAGTTCTTGAAGGGAATAAAGTTAGCACTTTTGTTTGTTTATTGTTTTTCCTTTCTATTTATTATAAAGCACTTTATAAGACTATAGTTTGTGCTCTAGAGTTCTAATTACAGTGCTTTTCGTATATGTTAAATAGTGCTTTAAAGGAATAAAGTTAGCACTTTTGTTTGTTTATTGTTTTTCCTTTCTATTTATTATAAACCACTTTATAAGACTATAGTTTGTGCTCTAGAGTTCTAATTACAGTGTTTTTCACATATGTTAATTAGTTCTTTAAGGGAATAAAGTTAGCGCTTTTTTTCTTCACTGTTTTTCCTTTCTATTTATTATAAAGCACTTTATAAGATTATACTTAGTGCTCTAGAGATCTAAATAAAGTGCTTTTCTTATATGCTTAATAGGGTTTTAAGGGAATAAAGTTACAACTTTTTTTTCTTCCCTGTTTTTCCTTTCTATTTATTATAAAGCACTTTATAAGATTATACTTTGTGCTCTAAAGTTCTAATTACAGTGCTTTTCCTATATGTTAAAAAATAGTGCTTTAAGGGAATAAAGGTAGCGCTTTTGTTTCTTCAATGCTTTTCCTTTCTATTTATTATAAAGCATTTTATAAGATTATACTTTGTGCTCTATAGTTCTAATTACAGTGCTTTTCTCATATGTTAAATAGTTCTTTAAGAGAATAAAGTTTGCGCTTTTTTTCTTCACTATTTTCCTTTCTATTTATTATAAAGCAATTTATCAGATTATACTTTGTTCACTAGAGTTCTAATTACATTGCTTTTCGCATATGTTAAATAGTGCGTTTAAGGAATATAGTTAGCGCTTTTGTTTCTTCATTGTTTTTCCTTTCTATTTATTATAAAGCACTTCAAAAGATTATACTTTGTTCTCTAGACAGAAAATTACAGTGTTTTTCGTGTATGTTAAATAGTGCTTTAAGGGAATAAAGTTTGCAGTTTTGTTTCTTCACTATTTTTCCTTTCTATTTATTATAAAACACTTTATAAAGAGTTTTAAATAAAGTGCTTTTCTTATATGTTAAATAGTGCTTTAAGGGAATAAAGTTAGCACTTTTGTTTCTTCATTCTTTTTCCTTTCTATTTATTATAAAGCACTTTATAAGATTATACTTTGTCCTCTAGAGTTCTAATTACTGTGTTTTTCGTATATGTTAAAAAATAGTGCTTTAAGGGAATAAAGTTTGCACTTTTGTTTCTTTACTGTTTTTCCTTTCTATTTATTATAAAGCACTTTATAAGACTATACTTTGTGCTCTAGAGTTTTAATTACATTGTTTTTCGCATATGTTAAATAGTGTTTGAAGGGTATAAAGTTAGCACTTTTGTTTCTTCACTGTTTTTCCTTTCTATTTATTATAAAACACTTTATAAAGAGTTTTAAATAAAGTGCTTTTCTTATATGTTAAATAGTGTTTTAAGGGAATAAAGTTAGAACTTTTTTTCTTCACTGTTTTTCCTATCTATTTATTATAAAGCACTTTATAAGATTATACTTTGTGCTCTAAAGTTCTAGTTATAGTGCTTTTCCTATATGTTAAAAAATAGTGCTTTAAGGGAATAAAGTTAGCTCTTTTGTTTCTTCAATGCTTTTGCTTTCTATTTATTATAAAGCATTTTATAAGATTATACTTTGTGCTCTAGAGTTCTAATTACAGTGCTTTTCGCATATATTAAATAGTGCTTTAAGGGAATAAAGTTAGCGCTTTTTTTCTTCACTATTTTTCCTTTCCATTTATTATAACGCACTTTATAAGATTATACTTTGTTCTCTAGAGTTCTAATTACAGTGCTTTTCGCATATGTTAAATAGTGCCTTTAGGGAATATAGTTAGCGCTTTTGTTTCTTCATTGTTTTTCCTTTCTATTTATTATAAAGCACTTCAAAAGATTATACTTTGTTCTCTAGACAGAAAATTACAGTGTTTTTCGTGTATGTTAAATAGTGCTTTAAGGGAATAAAGTTTGCAGTTTTGTTTCTTCACTATTTTTCCTTTCTATTTATTATAAAACACTTTATAAAGAGTTTTAAATAAAGTGCTTTTCTTATATGTTAAATAGTGCTTTAAGGGAATAAAGTTAGCACTTTTGTTTCTTCATTCTTTTTCCTTTCTATTTATTATAAAGCACTTTATAAGATTATACTTTGTCCTCTAGAGTTCTAATTACTGTGTTTTTCGTATATGTTAAAAAATAGTGCTTTAAGGGAATAAAGTTTGCACTTTTGTTTCTTTACTGTTTTTCCTTTCTATTTATTATAAAGCACTTTATAAGACTATACTTTGTGCTCTAGAGTTTTAATTACATTGTTTTTCGCATATGTTAAATAGTGTTTGAAGGGAGTAAAGTTAGCACTTTTGTTTCTTCACTGTTTTTCCTTTCTATTTATTATAAAACACTTTATAAAGAGTTTTAAATAAAGTGCTTTTCTTATATGTTAAATAGTGTTTTAAGGGAATAAAGTTAGAACTTTTTTTTCTTCACTGTTTTTCCTATCTATTTATTATAAAGCACTTTATAAGATTATACTTTGTGCTCTAAAGTTCTAGTTATAGTGCTTTTCCTATATGTTAAAAAATAGTGCTTTAAGGGAATAAAGTTAGCTCTTTTGTTTCTTCAATGCTTTTGCTTTCTATTTATTATAAAGCATTTTATAAGATTATACTTTGTGCTCTAGAGTTCTAATTAAAGTGCTTTTCGCATATATTAAATAGTGCTTTAAGGGAATAAAGTTAGCGCTTTTTTTCTTCACTATTTTTCCTTTCCATTTATTATAACGCACTTTATAAGATTATACTTTGTTCTCTAGAGTTCTAATTACAGTGCTTTTCGCATATGTTAAATAGTGCCTTTAGGGAATATAGTTAGCGCTTTTTTTTCTTCATTGTTTTTCCTTTCTATTTATTATAAAGCACTTCATAAGATTATACTTTGTTCTCTAGACAGAAAATTACAGTGTTTTTCGTGTATGTTAAATAGTGCTTTAAGAGAATAAAGTTTGCAGTTTTGTTTCTTCATTGTTTTTCCTTTCTATTTATTATAAATCACTTTATAAGATTATACTTTATGCTCTAAACTTCTAATTACAGTGCTTTTCGTATATGTTAAATAGTGCTTTAAGGGAATAAAGTTAGCGCTTTTGTTTCTACACTATTTTTCCTTTCTATTTATTATAAAGCACTTTATAAGACTATAGTTTTTGCTCTAGAGTTCTAATTACAGTGCTTTTCGTATATGTTAAATAGTGCTTTAAGGGAATTAAGTTAGCTCTTTTGTTTCTTCAATGCTTTTCCTTTGTATTTATTATAAAGCATTATATAAGATTATACTTTGTGCTCTAGAGTTCTAATTACAGTGCTTTTCGCATATGTTAAATAGTTCTTTAAGGGAATAAAGTTAGCGCTTTTTTTCTTCACTATTTTTCCTTTCTATTTATTATAAAGCACTTTATAAGATTATACTTTGTTCTCTAGAGTTCTAAATACAGTGCTTTTCGCATATGTTAAATAGTGCGTTAAGGGAATATAGTTAGCGCTTTTGTTTCTTTATTGTTTTTCCTTTGCATTTATGATAAAGCACTTTATAAGATTATAATATGTTCTCTAGACAGAAAATTACAATGTTTTTCGTGTATGTTAAATAGTGGTTTAAGGGAATAAAGTTTGCACTTTTGTTTCTTCATTGTTTTTCCTTTCTATTTATTATAAAGCACTTTAAAAGATTATACTTTATGCTCTATACTTCTAATTACAGTGCTTTTCGTATATGTTAAATAGTGCGTTAAGGGAATAAAGTTAGTGCTTTTGTTTCTACACTATTTTTCTTTTCTATTTATTATAAAGCACTTTATAAGACTATAGTTTTTGCTCTAGAGTTCTAATTACAGTGCTTTTCGTATATGTTAAATAGTGCTTTAAGGGAATAAAGTTAGTGCTTTTGTTTCTTCAATGCCTTTCCTTTCTATTTATTATAAACCACTTTATAAGATTATACTTTGTGTTATATAGTTCCAATTACAGTGCTTTTCGTATATGCTAAATATTGTTTTGTGGGAATTAAGTTAGCGCTTTGTATCTTCACTGTTTTTCCTTTCTATTTATTATACAACACTTTATAAGATTATAGTTTGTGCTCTATAGTTCTAATTACAGTGCTTTTCGTATATGTTAAATAGTGCGTTAAGGGAATAAAGTTAGCGCTTTTGTTTCTACACTATTTTTCTTTTCTATTTATTATAAAGCACTTTATAAGACTATAGTTTTTGCTCTAGAGTTCTAATTACAGTGCTTTTCGTATATGTTAAATAGTGCTTTAAGGGAATAAAGTTAGCGCTTTTGTTTCTTCAATGCTTTTCCTTTCTATTTATTATAAAACACTTTGTAAGATTATACTTTGTGCTATATAGTTCCAATTACAGTGCATTTCGTATATGCTAAATATTGTTTTGAGGGAATTAAATTAGCGCTTTGTATCTTCACTGTTCTTCCTTTCTATTTTTTATACAACACTTTATAAGATTATAGTTTGTGCTCTATAGTATTAATTACAGTGCTTTTCGTATATGTTAAATAGTGCTTTAAGGGAATAAAGTTAGCGCTTTTGTTTCTTCAATGCTTTTCCTTTCTATTTATTATAAAGCACTTTATAAAACTATAGTTTGTGCTCTAGAGTTCTAATTAGAGTGCTTTTCGCATATGTTAAATAATGTGTTAAGGGAATAAAGTTAGCGTTTTTGTTTTTTCACTGTTTTTCCTTTCTATTTATTATAATGCACTTATAAGATTATACGTTGTGTTCTAGAGTTCTAATTACAGTGCTTTTCGTATATGTTAAATAGTGTTTTTAGGGAATAAAGTTAGCACATTAGTTTCCAGAATGTTTTTCCTTTGTATTTATTATAAACCACTTTATAAGATTATACTTTGTGCTCTATAGTTTCAATTACAGTGCTTTTCGCATACGTTAAATAGTGCTTTAAAGGAATAAAGTTAGCACTTTTGTTTCTTCACTGTTTTTCCTTTCTATTTATTATAAAGCACTTCATAAGATTATACTTGGTTCTCTAGACAGAAAATTACAGTGCTTTTCGTGTATGTTAAATAGTGCTTTAAGGGAATAAAGTTAGCACTTTTTTTTCTTCACTGTTTTTCCTTTCTATTTATTATAAAGCACTTTATAAGTTTATACTTTGTGCTCTAGACTTCTAATTACATTGTTTTTCGTCTATGTTAAATAGTTCTTTAAGGGAATAAAGTTAGCGCTTTTGTTTCTTCAATGCTTTTCCTTTCTATTTATTATTAACCACTTTATAAGATTATACTTTGTGCTATATATTTCCAATTACAGTGCTTTTCGTATATGTTAAATATTTCATTAAGGGAACAAGGTTAGCGCTTTGTATCTTCACTGTTTTTCCTTTCTATTTATTATAAAGCACTTTATAAGATTATAGTTTGTGCTCTAGAGTTCTAATTACAGTGCTTTTCGTGTATGTTAAATAGTGCTTTAAGGGAATAAAGTTAGCGCTTTTGTTTCTTCAATGCTTTTCCTTTCTATTTATTATAAAGCACTTTATAAAACTATAGTTTGTGCTCTAGAGTTCTAATTAGAGTGCTTTTCGCATATGTTAAATAATGCGTTAAGGGAATAAAGTTAGCGTTTTTGTTTTTTCACTGTTTTTCCTTTCTATTTATTATAATGCACTTATAAGATTATACGTTGTGTTCTAGAGTTCTAATTACAGTGCTTTTCGTATATGTTAAATAGTGTTTTTAGGGAATAAAGTTAGCACTTTAGTTTCCAGAATGTTTTTCCTTTGTATTTATTATAAACCACTTTATAAGATTATACTTTGTGCTCTATAGTTTCAATTACAGTGCTTTTCGCATATGTTAAATAGTGCTTTAAAGGAATAAAGTTAGCACTTTTGTTTCTTCACTGTTTTTCCTTTCTATTTATTATAAAGCACTTCATAAGATTATACTTGGTTCTCTAGACAGAAAATTACAGTGCTTTTCGTGTATGTTAAATAGTGCTTTAAGGGAATAAAGTTAGCACTTTTTTTTCTTCACTGTTTTTCCTTTCTATTTATTATAAAGCACTTTATAAGATTATACTTTGTGCTCTAGACTTCTAATTACAGTGTTTTTCGTCTATGTTAAATAGTTCTTTAAGGGAATAAAGTTAGCGCTTTTGTTTCTTCAATGCTTTTCCTTTCTATTTATTATTAACCACTTTATAAGATTATACTTTGTGCTATATATTTCCAATTACAGTGCTTTTCGTATATGTTAAATATTTCATTAAGGGAACAAGGTTAGCGCTTTGTATCTTTACTGTTTTTTCTTTCTATTTATTATAAAGCACTTTATAAGATTATAGTTTGTGCTCTAGAGTTCTAATTACAGTGCTTTTCGTGTATGTTAAATAGTGCTTTAAGGGAATAAAGTTAGCGTTTTTGTTTTTTCACTGTTTTTCCTTTCTATTTATTATAATGCACTTATAAGATTATACGTTGTGTTCTAGAGTTCTAATTACAGTGCTTTTCGTATATGTTAAATAGTGTTTTTAGGGAATAAAGTTAGCACTTTAGTTTCCAGAATGTTTTTCCTTTGTATTTATTATAAACCACTTTATAAGATTATACTTTGTGCTCTATAGTTTCAATTACAGTGCTTTTCGCATATGTTAAATAGTGCTTTAAAGGAATAAAGTTAGCACTTTTGTTTCTTCACTGTTTTTCCTTTCTATTTATTATAAAGCACTTCATAAGATTATACTTGGTTCTCTAGACAGAAAATTACAGTGCTTTTCGTGTATGTTAAATAGTGCTTTAAGGGAATAAAGTTAGCACTTTTTTTCTTCACTGTTTTTCCTTTCTATTTATTATAAAGCACTTTATAAGATTATACTTTGTGCTCTAGACTTCTAATTACAGTGTTTTTCGTCTATGTTAAATAGTTCTTTAAGGGAATAAAGTTAGCGCTTTTGTTTCTTCAATGCTTTTCCTTTCTATTTAGTATTAACCACTTTATAAGATTATACTTTGTGCTATATATTTCCAATTACAGTGCTTTTCGTATATGTTAAATATTTCATTAAGGGAACAAGGTTAGCGCTTTGTATCTTCACTGTTTTTCCTTTCTATTTATTATAAAGCACTTTATAAGATTATAGTTTGTGCTCTAGAGTTCTAATTACAGTGCTTTTCGTGTATGATAAATAGTTCTTTAAGGGAATAAAGTTAGCACTTTTTTTTGTTTATTGTTTTTCCTTTCTATTTATTATAAAGCACTTTATAAGACTACAGTTTGTGCTCTAGAGTTCTAATTACAGTGTTTTTCGTGTTTCTTAAATAGTGCTTTAAGGGAATAAGGTTAGCACTATTGTTTGTTTATTGTTTTTCCTTTCTATTTATTATAAAGCACTTTATAAGACTATAGTTTGTGCTCTAAACTTCTAATTACAGTGCTTTTCGTGTATGTTAAATAGTGCGTTAAGGAAATAAAGTTAGCGCTTTTGTTTGTTCACAGTTTTACCTTTCTATTTATTATAAAGTTGTTTATAAGATTATACACTATGCTCTAGAGTTAATTACGGATCCTTTCGCATATGTTAAATAGTGCTTTAAGGAAATAAAGTTAACGCTTTTGTATCTACACTATTTTTTCTTTGTATTAATTATAAAGCACTTTATAAGATTATACTTTGTGCTCTAGAGTTCTAATTAAACTGCTTTTCTTATATGTTAAATAGTGCTTTAAGGGAATAAAGTTAGCACTTTTGTTTCTTCACTGTTTTTCCTTTCTATTTATTATAAAGCACTTTATAAGATTATACTTTGTGCTCTACAGTTTTAATTACAGTGCTTTTCGCATATGTTAAATAGTGCTTTAAGGGAATAATGTTAGCGCTTTTTTTCTTTACTGTTTTTCATTGCTATTTATTATACAGCACTTTATAAGATTATACTTTGTGCTCTAGAGTTCTAATTATAGTGTTTTTCGTATATGTTAAATAGTGTTTTATGGGAATAAAGTTAGCGCTTTTGTTTCTTCAAAGCTTTTCCTTTCTATTTATTATAAAGCACTTTATAAGACTATAGTTTGTGCTCTAGAGTTCTAATTACAGTGCTGTTCGCATATGTTAAATAATTAGTTAGGGGAATAAAGTACGAAAAGCACTGTAATTAGAACTATAGAGCACAAAGTAAGTATAATCTTTAACATGCTATATAATATAAAGGAAAAGCATTGAAAAACAAAAGCGCCAAATATACTAATATCGAACACTCTAATACAAATACGAAAAGACTGTAATTACAACAATAGAGCACTAAGTAAGTATAATCTAAAACATGCTATATAATATAAATGAAAAGCATTGAGAAAACAAATGCGCTAAAGATACTAATTTCGAACACTATACAAAAAATACGAAAAGCACTGTAATTAGAACTATAGAGCACAAAGTTAGTATAATATATAACATGCTATACAATATAAAGGAAAAACATTGAAAAAACAAAAGCGCTAAATATACTAATTTCGAACACTCTAATACAAATAGGAAAGCACTGTAATTAGAACTATAGAGCCCAAACTAAGTATAATCTATAACATGATATATAATATAAAGGAAAAACATTGAAAAAACAAAAGCGCTAAATATACTATTTTCGAACACTCTACAACAAATATGAAAAGCACTGTCATTAGAACTATAGAGCACAAAGTAAGTATAATCTATAACATGCTATATAATATAAAGGAAAAACATTGAAAAAACAAAAGCACTAAAAATACTAATTTCGAACACTCTACAACAAATACGAAAAGCACTGTAATTAGAACTATAAAGCACAAAGTAAGTATAATCTTTAACATGCTATATAATATAAAGGAAACCCATTGAAGAAAAAAAAAGCGCTAAACATACTAATTTCGAACACTCTAATACAAATATGAAAAGCACTGTAATTAGAACAATAGAGCACAAAGTAAGTATAATCCATAACATGCTATATAATATAAAGGAAAAGCATTGAAAAAACAAAAGCGCTAAATGTACTAATTTTGAACACTCTAATACAAATACGCAAAACACTGTAATTAAAACTATAGAGCATAAAGTAGGTATAATCTATAACATACTATATAATATAAAGGAAAAGCATTGAAAAAGGAAAAGCGCTAAGTATGCTAATTTCGAACACACTACAACAAATACGAAAAGCACTGTAATTAGAACTATAGAGCACACAAAGTAAGTATAATCTTCAACATGCTATATAATATAAAGGAAAAGCATTGAAAAAACAAAAGCGCTAAATATACTAATTTCGAACACTCTAATAAAAATACGAAAAGCACAGTAATTAGAACAATAGAGCACAAAGTAGGTATAATCTATAACATGCTATATAATATAAAGGAAAAGCATTGAAAAAACAAAAGCGCTAAATATACTAATTTCGAACACTCTAATACAAATACGAAAAGCACTGTAATTAGAACAATAGAGCACAAAGTAAGTATAATCTAAAACATACTATATAATACAAAGGAAAAGCATTTAAAAAACAAAAGCGCTAAATATAGTAATTTCGAACACTCTACAACAAATAGGAAAAGCACTGTAATTAGAACTATAGAGCACAAAGTAAGTATAATCTATAACATGTTATATAATATAAAGGAAAAACATTGAAAAAACAAAAGCGCTAAATATACTAATTTCGAACACTCTACAACAAATTCAAAAAGCACTGTAATTAGAACTATAAAGCATAAAGTAAGGACAATCTGTAACATGCTATATAGTATAAAGGAAAAGCATTGAAGAAACAAAAGCGCTAAATATACTATTTCGAACACTCTAACACAAATACGAAAAGCAATGTAATTAGAACAATAGAGCACAAAGTAATTATAATCTATAACATTCTATATATTATAAAGGAAAAGCATTGAAAAAACAAATACCCTAGATATACTAATTTCGAACACTATGCAAAAAATACGAAAAGCTCTGTAATTAGAACTATAGAGCACAAAGTAAGTATAATCTATAACATGCTATACAATATAAATGAAAAACTTTTAAAAAACAAAAGCGCTAAATATATTAATTTCGAACACTCTACAACAAATACGAAAAGCACTGTAATTAGAACTATAGAGCACAAAGTAAGTATAATCTATAACATGCTATATAATATAAAGGAAAAACATTGAAAAAACAAAAGCGCTAAATATACTAATTTCGAACACTCTACAACAAATACGAAAAGCACTGTAATTAGAACTATAGAGCACAAGGTAAGTATAATCTATAACATGCAATATAATATAAAGGAAAAGCATTGAAAAAGGAAAAAGCGATAAATATGCTAATTTCGAACACACTATAACAAATACGAAAAGCACTGTAATTAGAACTATAGAGCATAAAGTATGGACAATCTGTAACATGCTATATAGTATAAAGGAAAACCATTGAAGAAACAAAAGCGCTAAATATACTATTTCTAACACTCTAACACAAATACGAAAAGCAATGTAATTAGAACAATAGAGCACAAAGTAATTATAATCTATAACATTCTTTATAATATAAAGGAAAAGCATTGAAAAAACAAATACCCTAGATATACTAATTTCGAACACTATGCAAAAAATACGAAAAGCACTGTAATTAGAACTATAGACCACAAAGTAAGTATAATCTATAACATGCTATACAATATAAATGAAAAACTTTTAAAAAACAAAAGCGCTAAATATATTAATTTCGAACACTCTACAACAAATAGGAAAAGCACTGTAATTAGAACTATAGAGCACAAAGTAAGTATAATCTATAACATGCTATATAATATAAAGGAAAAACATTGAAAAAACAAAAGCGCTAAATATACTAATTTCGAACACTCTACAACAAATACGAAAAGCACTGTAATTAGAACTATAGAGCACAAGGTAAGTATAATCTATAACATGCAATAGAATATAAAGGAAAAGCATTGAAAAAGGAAAAAGCGATAAATATGCTAATTTCGAACACTCTACAACAAATACGAAAAGCACTGTAGTTAGAACAATAGAGCACAAAGTAAGTATTATCTATAACATGCTATATAATATAAAGGAAAAGCATTGAAAAAACAAATGCGTTAAATATACTAATTGCGAACACTCTAATACAAATACGAATAGCACTGTAATTAGAACAATAGAGCACAACGTAGGTATAATCTATAACATGCTATATAATATAAAGGAAAAGCATTGAAAAAACAAAAACGCTAAATATACTAATTTCGAACACTCTAATACAAATACGAAAAGCACTGTAATTAGAACTATAGAGCACAAAGTAAGTATTATGTATAACATGCTATATAATATAAAGGAAAAGCATTGAAAAAACAAATGCGCTAAATATACTAATTTCGAAAACTATACAAAAATAACGAAATGCACTGTAATTAGAACTATAGGGCACAAAGTTAGTATAATATATAACATGCTATACAACATAAAGGAAAAACATTGAAAAAACAAAAGCGCTAAATATACTAATTTCGAACACTCTAATACAAATAGGAAAAGGACCGTAATTAGAACTATAGAGCCCAAAGTAAGTATAATCTATAACATGCTATATAATATAAAGGAAAAACATTGAAAAAACAAAAGCGCTAAATATACTAATTTCGAACACTCTACAACAAATACGAAAAGCACTGTAATTAGAACTATAGAGCACAAAGTAAGTATAATCTATAACATGCAATATAATATAAAGGAATAGCATTGAAAAAGGAAAAAACGCTAAATATGCTAATTTCGAACACTCTACAACAAATACGAAAAGCACTGTAATTAGAACTATAGAGCACAAAGTAAGTATAATCTTTAACATGCTATATAATATAAAGGAAAAGCATCGAAAAACAAAAGCGCTAAATACACTAATTTCGAACACTCTAATACAAATACGAAAAGACTGTACTTACAACAATAGAGCACAAAGTAAGTATAATCTAAAACATGCTATATAATATAAAGGAAAAGCATTGAGAAAACAAATGCGCTAAATATACTAATTTTGAAACACTATACAAAAATACGAAAAGCACTTGTAATTTGAACTATAGAGCACAAAGTTAGTATATAATATATAACATGCTATACAATATAAAGGAAAAACATTGAAAAAACAAAAGCGCTAA
>NW_026137573.1:0-69483 GCF_009805555.1 Andrographis paniculata
TTAGCGTTTTGTTTCTTCACTGTTTTTCCTCTATATTAAAAAGCTCTTTATAAGATTATACTTTGTGTTCTAGAGTTCTAATTACAGTGCTTTTCGTATATGATAAATAGTGCTTCAAGGAAATACGGTTAGTGCTTTTGTTTCTTTATTGCCTTTTTTTTATAATATAGCACTTTATGGGATTATACTTTGTGCACTATAATTGTAATTACAGTGCTTTTGGTATTTTTTTATAATGCTTTAAGGAATATATTTTGCGGTTTTTTTTCTTCATTTTTTTCTCTATATTATAAAGCACTTTATAAGATTATACTTTGTGCTTTAGAGTTCAAATTATAGTGCTTTTCGTATATGTTAAATAGTGCTCTAAGGGAATACAGTTAGTGCTTTTGTTAATTAACTGGCTTTTCTTTTTATAATATAGCACTTTATGGTTTTATAATTTGTGTTCTATAGTTCTAATTACAATGCTTTCTGTATTTGTTTTATAATGCTTTAAGAAATATATTTAGCGCTTTTGTTTCTCCACTGTTTTTCCTCTATATTAAAAGCACTTTATAAGATTATACTTTGTGCTCTAGAGTTCTAATACAGTGCTTTTTGTATATGTTAAATAGTGCTTTAAGGGAATACAGTTAGTGCTTTCATTTCTTAATTGCTTTTTCTTTTTATAATATTGCACTTTATGGCATTATACTTTGTGCTCCATAGTGCTAATTAAAGTGCTTTCTGTATTTGTTTTATAATCCTTAAGGGAATATATTAAGCACTTTTGTTTCTTCACTGATTTCCTCTATATAAAAACACTTTATAATATTATACTTTGTGTTCTAGAGTTCTAATTACAGTGCTTTTCGTATATGATAAATAGTGCTTCAAGGAAATACGGTTAGTGCTTTTGTTTCTTTATTGCCTTTTTTTTTATAATATACACTTTATGGGATTATACTTGTGCTCTATAATTCTAATTACAGTGCTTTTTGTATTTTGTTATAATGCTTTAAGGGAATATATTTAGCGGTTTTTTTCTTCATTGTTTTTCCTCTATATTATAAAGCACTTTATAAGATATATTTTGTGCTTTAGAGTTCTAATTATAGTGCTTTTCGTATATGTTAAATAGTATTTTAAGGGAATACAGTTAGTGCATTTGTTAATTAAATGGTTTTTCTTTTTATAATATAGCACTTTATGGATTATACTTTGTGCTCTACAGTTCTAATTAGAGTGCTTTTTGTATTTGTTTTATAATGCGTTAAAGGAATATATGTTAGGTTTTTTTCTTCATTGTTTTTTCCTCTATATTATAAAGCACTTTATAAGATTATACTTTGTGCTTTAGAGTTCTAATTATAGTGCTTTTCGTATATGTTAAATAGTTTGAAGGAATACAGTTTGTGCTTTTGTTTCTTAATTGCTTTTTCTTTTTATAATATAGCAATTTATGGTTTATAATTTGTGCTTTATAGTTCTAATTACAGTGCTTTCTGTATTTGTTTTATAATGTTTAAGAGAATATATTAAGCGTTTTATTTCTTCACTGTTTTTCCTCTATATTAAAAACTCTTTATAAGATTATACTTTGTGTTCTAGAGTTCTAATTACAGTGCTTTCGTATATGATAAATAGTGCTTCAAGGAAATACGGTTAGTGCTTTACTTTCTTTATTGCCTTTTCTTTTTATAATATAGCACTTTATGGGATTATACTTTGTGCACTATAATTGTAATTACAGTGCTTTTGGTATTTTTTTATAATGCTTTAAGGGAATATATTTTGCGGTTTTTTTTCTTCATTGTTTTTCCTCTATATTATAAAGCACTTTATAAGATTATACTTTGTGTTTTAGAGTTAATATAGTGCTTTTCGTATATGTTAAATAGTGCTCTAAGGGAATACAGTTAGCGCTTTTGTTAATTAACTGGCTTTTCTTTTTATAATATAGCACTTTATGGTTTTATAATCTCTGTTCTATAGTTCTAATTACAATGCTTTCTGTATTTGTTTTATAATGCTTTAAGAGAATATATTTAGCGCTTTTGTTTCTCCACTGTTTTTCTCTATATTAAAAGACACTTTATAAGATTATACTTTGTGCTCTAGAGTTCTAATCACAGTGCTTTTTGTATATGTTAAATAGTGCTTTAAGGGAATACAGTTAGTGCTTTCATTTCTTAATTGCTTTTTCTTTTTATAATATTGCACTTTATGGCATTATACTTTGTGCTCCATAGTGCTAATTAAAGTGCTTTCTGTATTTGTTTTATAATCCTTTAACGGAATATATTAAGCACTTTTGTTTCTTCACAGATTTTCCTCTATATTATAAAACAGTTTATAATATTATACTTTGTGTTCTAGAGTTCTAATTACAGTGCTTTTCGTATATGATAAATAGTGCTTCAAGGAAATACGGTTAGTGCTTTTGTTTCTTTATTGCCTTTTCTTTTTATAATATAGCACTTTATGAGATTATACTTGTGCTCTATAATTCTAATTACAGTGCTTTTTGTATTTGTTTTATCATGCTTTAAGGGAATATATTTAGCGGTTTTTTTTCTTCATTGTTTTTCCTCTATATTATAAAGCACTTTATAAGATTATATTTTTTGCTTTAGAGTTCTAATTATAGTGCTTTTCGTATATATTAAATAGTATTTTAAGGGAATACAGTTAGTGCATTTGTTAATTAAATGGTTTTTCTTTTTATAATATAGCACTTTATGGTTTTATAATTTGTGCTCTATAGTTCTAATTACAATGCTTTCTGTATTTGTTTTATAATGTTTAAGAGAATATATTTAGAGCTTTTCTTTCTACACTGTTTTTCCTCTATATTAAAAAGACACTTTATAAGATTATACTTTGTGCTCTAGAGTTCTAATTACAGTGCTTTTCGTATATGTTATTTAAGGGAATACAGTTAGTGCTTTCATTCCTTAATTACTTTTTCTTTTTATAATATTGCACTTTAGGGCATTATACTTTGTGCTCCATAGTGCTAATTAAAGTGCTTTCTATATTTGTTTTATAATCGTTTAAGGGAATATATTAAGCACTCTTTTTTCTTCACTGATTTTTCTCTATATTATAAAACATTTTATAATATTATACTTTGTGTTCTAGAGTTCTAATTACAGTGCTTTTCGTATATGATAAATAGTGCTTCAAGGAAATACGGTTAGTGCTTTTGTTTCTTAATTGCCTTTTCTTTTTATAATATAGCACTTTATGAGATTATACTTTGTGCTCTATAATTCTAATTACAGTGCTTTTTGTATTTGTTTTATAATGCTTTAAGGGAATATATTTCACGGTTTTTTTTCTTCATTGTTTTTCCTCTATATTATAAAGCACTTTATAAGATTATACTTTGTACTTTAGAGTTCAAATTATAGTGCTTTTCGTATAAGTTAAATAGTGCTTTAAGGGAATACAGTTAGTGCATTTGTTAATTAAATGGCTTTTCTTTTTATAATATAGCACTTTTTGGTTTTATAATTTGTGCTCTATAGTTCTAATTACAATGCATTCTGTATTTGTTTTATAATGCTTTAAGAGAATATATTTAGCGTTTTTGTTTCTACACTGTTTTTCATCTATATGAAAAAACACTTTATAAGATTATACTTTGTGCTCTAGAGTTCTAATCACAGTGCTTTTCGTATATGTTGAATTGTGCTTTAAGGGAATACAGTTAGTGCTTTCATTTCTTAATTGCTTTTTCTTTTTATAATATTGCGCTTTATGGGATTATACTTTGTGCTCCATAGTGCTAATTAAAGTTTTTTCTGTATTTGTTTTATAATCTTTTAAGCAAACATATTAAGCACTTTTCTTTCTTCACTGTTTTTCGTCTATATTATAAAACACTTTATAATATTATACTTTGTGTTCTAGAGTTCTAATTACAGTGCTTTTCGTATATGATAAATAGTGCTTCAAGGAAATACGGCTAGTGCTTTTGTTTCTTTATTGCTTTTTCTTTTTATAATATAGCACTTTATGAGATTATACTTTGTGCTCTATAATTCTAATTACAGTGCTTTTTGTATTTGTTTTATAATGCTTTAAGGGAATATATTAGAGGTTTTTTTTCTTCATTGTTTTTCCTCTATATTATACAGCACTTTGTAAGATTATACTTTGTGCTTTAGAGTTCTAATTGTAGTACTTTTCGTATATGTTAAATAGTGCTTTAAGGGAATACAGTTAGTGCATTTGTTAATTAAATGGCTTTTCTTTTTATAATATAGCACTTTATGGTTTTATAATTTGTGCTCTATAGTTCTAATTCTAATGCTTTTTGTATTTGTTTTATAACGTTTAAGAGAATATATTTAGAGCTTTTGTTTCTACACTGTTTTTCCTCTATATTAAAAAGCACTTTATATGATTATACTTTGTGCTCTAGAGTTCTAATTACAGTGCTTTTTGTATATGTTAAATTGTGTTTTAAGGGAATACAGTTAGTGCTTTCATTTCTTAATTGCCTTTTCTTTTTATAATATTGCACTTTGGGGCATTATACTTTGTGCTCCCTAGTGCTAATTAAAGTGCTTTCTATATTTGTTTTATAATCCTTTAAGGGAATATATTAAGCACTCTTCTTTCCTCACAGATTTTTCTCTATATTATAAAACATTTTATAATATCATACTTTGTGTTCTAGAGTTCTAATGACAATGCTTTTCGTATATGATAAATAGTGCTTCATAGAAATACGGTTAGTGCTTTTGTTTCTTTATTGCCTTTTCTTTTTATAATATAGCACTTTATTAGATTATACTTTGTGCTCTATAATTCTAATTACAATGCTTTTTTTATTTGTTTTATCATGCTTTAAGGGAATATATTTAGCGGTTTTTTTTTCTTCATAGTTTATCCTTTATATTATAAAGCACTTTATAAGATTATATTTTTTGCTTTAGGGTTCTAATTATAGTGCTTTTCGTATATATTAAATAGTATTTTAAGGGAATACAGTTAGTGCATTTGTTAATTAAATGGTTTTTCTTTTTATAATATAGCACTTTATGGTTTTATAATTTGTGCTCTATAGTTCTAATAACAATGCTTTCTGTATTTGTTTTATAATGTTTAAGAGAATATATTTAGAGCTTTTCTTTCTACACTGTTTTTCCTCTATATTAAAAAGCACTTTATAAGATTATACTTTGTGCTCTAGAGTTCTAATTACAGTGCTTTTTGTATATGTTATTTAAGGGAATACAGTTAGTGCTTTCATTCCTTAATTACTTTTTCTTTTTATAATATTGCACTTTAGGGCATTATACTTTGTGTTCCATAGTGCTAATTAAAGTGCTTTCTATATTTGTTTTATAATCCTTTAAGGGAATATATTAAGCACTCTTCTTTCCTCACAGATTTTTCTTTATATTATAAAACATTTTATAATATCATACTTTGTGTTCTAGAGTTCTAATTACAGTGCTTTTCGTATATGATAAATAGTGCTTCATAGAAATACGGTTAGTGCTTTTGTTTCTTAATTGCCTTTTCTTTTTATAATATAGCACTTTATGAGATTATACTTTGTGCTCTATAATTCTAATTACAATGCTTTTTGTATTTGTTTTATCATGCTTTAAGGGAATATATTTAGCGGTTTTTTTTCTTCATTGTTTATCCTCTATATTATAAAGCACTTTATAAGATTATATTTTATGCTTTAGAGTTCTAATTATAGTGCTTTTCGTATATATTAAATAGTATTTTAAGGGAATACACTTAGTGCATTTGTTAATTAAATGGTTTTTCTTTGTATAATATAGCACTTTATGGTTTTATAATTTGTGCTCTATAGTTCTAATTACAATGCTTTCTGTATTTGTTTTATAATGTTTAAGAGAATATATTTAGAGCTTTTCTTTCTACACTGTTTTTCCTCTATATTAAAAAGCACTTTATAAGATTATACTTTGTGCTCTAGAGTTCTAATTACAGTGCTTTTTGTATATGTTATTTAAGGGAATACAGTTAGTGCTTTCATTCCTTAATTACTTTTTCTTTTTATAATATTGCACTTTAGGGCATTATACTTTGTGCTCCATAGTGCTAATTAAAGTGCTTTCTATATTTGTTTTATAATCGTTTAAGGGAATATATTAAGCACTCTTGTTTCTTCACTGATTTTTCTCTATATTATAAAGCATTTTATAATATTATACTTTGTCTCCTAGAGTTCTAATTACAGTGCTTGTCGTATATGATAAATAGTGCTTTAAGGAAATACGGTTAGTGCTTTTGTTTCTTTATTGCTTTTTCTTTTTATAATATAGCACTTTATGAGATTATACTATAATTCTAATTACAGTGCTTTTTCTATTTGTTTTATAATGGTTTAAGGGAATATATTTCACGGTTTTTTTTCTTCATTGTTTTTCCTCTATATTATAAAGCAGTTTATAAGATTATACTTTGTACTTTAGAGTTCTAATTATAGTGCTTTTCGTATAAGTTAAATAGTACTTTAAGGGAATACAGTTAGTGCATTTGTTAACTAAATGGCTTTTCTTTTTATAATATAGCACTTTATGGTTTTATAATTTGTGCTCTATAGTTCTAATTACAATGCATTCTATATTTGTTTTATAATGCTTTAAGAGAATATATTTAGCGTTTTTGTTTCTACACTGTTTTTCATCTATATGAAAAAACACTTTATAAGATTATACTTTGTGCTCTAGAGTTCTAATTACAGTGTTTTTCGTATATGTTGAGTTGTGCTTTAAGGGAATACAGTTAGTGCTTTCATTCCTTAATTGCTTTTTTCTTTTTATAATATTGCGCTTTATGGGATTATACTTTGTGCTCCATAGTGCTAATTAAAGTGTTTTCTGTATTTGTTTTATAATCTTTTAAGCAAACATATTAAGCACTTTTCTTTCTTCACTGTTTTTCGTCTATATTATAAAACACTTTATAATATTATACTTTATGTTCTAGAGTTCTAATTACAGTGCTTTTCGTATATGATAAATAGTGCTTCAAGGAAATACGGTTAGTGCTTTTGTTTCTTTATTGCTTTTTCTTTTTATAATATAGCACTTTATGAGATTATACTTTGTGCTCTATAATTCTAATTACAATGCTTTTTGTATTTGTTTTATCATGCTTTAAGGGAATATATTTAGCGGTTTTTTTTCTTCATTGTTTATCCTCTATATTATAAAGCACTTTATAAATTATATTTTTTGCTTTAGAGTTCTAATTATAGTGCTTTTCGTATATATTAAATAGTATTTTAAGGGAATACAGTTAGTGCATTTGTTAATTAAATGGTTTTTCTTTTTATAATATAGTACTTTATGGTTTTATAATTTGTGCTCTATAGTTCTAATTACAATGCTTTCTGTATTTGTTTTATAATGTTTAAGAGAATATATTTAGAGCTTTTCTTTCTACACTGTTTTTCCTCTATATTAAAAAGCACTTTATAAGATTATACTTTGTGCTCTAGAGTTCTAATTACAGTGCTTTTTGTATATGTTATTTAAGGGAATACAGTTAGTGCTTTCATTCCTTAATTACTTTTTCTTTTTATAATATTGCACTTTAGGGCATTATACTTTGTGCTCCATAGTGCTAATTAAAGTGCTTTCTTAATTTGTTTTATAATCCTTTAAGGGAATATATTAAGCACTCTTCTTTCCTCACAGATTTTTCTTTATATTATAAAACATTTTATAATATCATACTTTGTGTTCTAGAGTTCTAATGACAGTGCTTTTCGTATATGATAAATAGTGTTTCATAGAAATACGGTTAGTGCTTTTGTTTCTTTATTGCCTTTTCTTTTTATAATATAGCACTTTATGAGATTATACTTTGTGCTCTATAATTCTAATTACAATGCTTTTTGTATTTGTTTTATCATGCTTTAAGGGAATATATTTAGCGGTTTTTTTTCTTCATTGTTTATCCTCTATATTATAAAGCACTTCATAAGATTATATTTTATGCTTTAGAGTTGTAATTATAATGCTTTTCGTATATATTAAATAGTATTTTAAGGGAATACAGTTAGTGCATTTGTTAATTAAATGGTTTTTCTTTTTATAATATAGCACTTTATGGTTTTATAATTTGTGCTCTATAGTTCTAATTACAATGCTTTCTGTATTTGTTTTATAATGTTTAAGAGAATATATTTAGAGCTTTTCTTTCTACACTGTTTTTCCTCTATATTAAAAAGCACTTTATAAGATTATACTTTGTGCTCTAGAGTTCTAATTACAGTGCTTTTTGTATATGTTATTTAAGGGAATACAGTTAGTGCTTTCATTCCTTGATTACTTTTTCTTTTTATAATATTGTAGGGCATTATACTTTGTGCTCCATAGTGCTAATTAAAGTGCTTTCTATATTTGTTTTATAATCGTTTAAGGGAATATATTTAGCATTCTTGTTTCTTCATTGATTTTTCTCTATATTATAAAACATTTTATAATATTATACTTTGTCTCCTAGAGTTCTAATTACAGTGCTTGTCGTATATGATAAATAGTGCTTTAAGGAAATACGGTTAGTGCTTTTGTTTCTTTATTGCTTTTTCTTTTTATAATATAGCACTTTATGAGATTATACTTTGTGCTCTATAATTCTAATTACAGTGCTTTTTCTATTTGTTTTATAATGGTTTAAGGGAGTATATTTCACGGTTTTTTTTCTTCATTGTTTTTCCTCTATATTATAAAGCAGTTTATAAGATTATACTTTGTACTTTAGAGTTCTAATTATAGTGCTTTTCGTATAAGTTAAATAGTACTTTAAGGGAATACAGTTAGTGCATTTGTTAACTAAATGGCTTTTCTTTTTATAATATAGCACTTTATGGTTTTATAATTTGTGCTCTATAGTTCTAATTACAATGCATTCTATATTTGTTTTACAATGCTTTAAGAGAATATATTTAGCGCTTTTGTTTCTACACTGTTTTTCATCGATATGAAAAAACACTTTATAAGATTATACTTTGTGCTCTAGAGTTCTAATTACAGTGTTTTTCGTATATGTTGAGTTGTGCTTTAAGGGAATACAGTTAGTGTTTTCATTCCTTAATTGCTTTTTCTTTTTATAATATTGCGCTTTATGGGATTATACTTTGTGCTCCATAGTGCTAATTAAAGTGTTTTCTGTATTTGTTTTATAATCTTTTAAGCAAACATATTAAGCACTTTTCTTTCTTCACTGTTTTTCGTCTATATTATAAAACACTTTATAATATTATACTTTTTGTTCTAGAGTTCTAATTACAGTGCTTTTCGTATATGATAAATAGTGCTTCAAGGAAATACGGTTAGTGCTTTTGTTTCTTTATTGCTTTTTCTTTTTATAATAGAGCACTTTATGAGATTATACTTTGTGCTCTATAATTCTAATTACAGTGCTTTTTGTATTTGTTTTATAATGCTTTAAGGGAATATATTTCACGGTTTTTTTTCTTCATTGTTTTTCCTCTATATTATACAGCACTTTGTAATATTATACTTTGTGCTTTAGAGTTCTAATTATAGTGCTTTTCGTATATGTTAAATAGTGCTTTAAGGGAATACAGTTAGTGCATTTGTTAATTAAATGGCTTTTCTTTTGATAATATAGCACTTTATGGTTTTATAATTTGTGCTCTATAGTTTTAATTCTAATGCTTTTTGTATTTGTTTTATAATGTTTAAGTGAATATATTTAGAGCTTTTGTTTCTACACTGTTTTTCCTCTATATTAAAAAGCACTTTATATGATTATACTTTGTGCTCTAGAGTTCTAATTACAGTCCTTTTTGTATATGTTAAATTGTGCTTTAAGGGAATACAGTTAGTGCTTTCATTTCTTAATTGCTTTTTCTTTTTATAATATTGCACTTTAGGGCATTATACTTTGTGCTCCATAGTGATAATTAAAGTGCTTTCTATATTTGTTTTATAATCCTTTAAGGGAATATATTAAGCACTCTTGTTTCCTCACAGATTTTTCTCTATATTATAAAACATTTTATAATATCATACTTTGTGTTCTAGAGTTCTAATGACAGTGCTTTTCGTATATGATAAATAGTGCTTCATAGAAATACGGTTAGTGCTTTTGTTTCTTTATTGCCTTTTCTTTTTATAATATAGCACTTTATGAGATTATACTTTGTGCTCTATAATTCTAATTACAGTGCGTTTTGTATTTGTTTTATAATGCTTTAAGGGAATATATTTAACGGTTTTTTTTCTTCATTGTTTTTCCTCTATATTATAAAGCACTTTATAAGATTATACTTTGTGCTTTAGAGTTCTAATTATAATACTTTTCGTATATGTGAAATAGTGCTTGAAGGGAATACAATATGTACTTTTGCTTTGTTAACTGCCTTTTCTTTTTATAATATAACAATTTATGGTTTTATAATTTGTGCCCTATAGTTCTAATTACAGTGCTTTCTGTATTTGTTTTCTAATGCTTTAAGGGAACATATTTAGCACTTTTGTTTCTTCGTTGTTTTTCCTCTATATTAAGAGGCTCTTTATAAGATTATACTTTGTGTTTTAGAGTTCTAATTACAGTGCTTTTCGTATATGATAAATAGTGCTTCAAGGAAATACGGTTAGTTCTTTTGTTTCTTTATTGCCTTTTTTTTTATAATATAGCACTTTTTGGGATTATACTTTGTGCTCTACAATTCTAATTAGAGTGCTTTTTGTATTTGTTTTATAATGCGTTAAAGGAATATATGTAGCGGGTTTTTTTCTTCATTGTTTTTTTCTCTATATTATAAAGCACTTTATAAGATTATACTTTGTGCTTTAGAGTTCTAATTATAGAGCTTTTCGTATACGTTAAATAGTGCTTGAAGGGAATACAGTTTGTACTTTTGTTTCTTGACTGCCTTTTCTTTTTATAATATAGCAATTTATGGTTTTATAATTTGTGCTTTATAGTTCCAATTACAGTGCTTTCTGTATTTGTTTTCTAATGCTTTAAGAGAACATATTTAGCGTTTTTATTTCTTCACTGTTTTTCCTCTATATTAAAAAGCTCTTTATAAGATTATACTTTGTGTTCTAGAGTTCTAATTACAGTCCTTTCCGTATATGATAAATAGTGCTTCAATGAAGTACGGTTAGTGCTTTACTTTCTTTATTGCCTTTTCTTTTTATAATATAGCACTTTATGGGATTATACTTTGTGCACTATAATTGTAAGTACAGTGCTTTTGGTATTTTTTTTATAATGCTTTAATGGAATATATTTTGCGGTTTTTTTTCTTCATTATTTTTCCTCTATATTATAAAGCACTTTATAAGATTATACTTTGTGCTTTAGAGTTCAAATTATAGTGTTTTTCGTATATGTTAAATAGTGCTCTAAGGGAATACAGTTAGCGCTTTTGTTAATTAACTGGCTTTTCTTATTATAATATAGCACTTTATGGTTTCATAATCTCTGTTCTATAGTTCTAATTACAATGCTTTCTGTATTTGTTTTATAATGCTTTAAGAGAATATATTTAGCGCTTTTGTTTCTCCACTGTTTTTCCTCTATATTAAAAGACATTTTATAAGATTATACTTTGTGCTCTAGAGTTCTAATTACAGTGCTTTTTGCATATGTTAAATAGTGCTTTAAGGGAATACAGTTAGTGCTTTGATTTCTTAATTGCTTTTTCTTTTTATAATATTGCACTTTAGGGCATTATACTTTGTGCTCCATAGTGATAATTAAAGTGCTTTCTATATTTGTTTTATAATCTTTTAAGGGAATATATTAAGCACTCTTGTTTCCTCACAGATTTTTCTCTATATTATAAAACATTTTATAATATCATACTTTGTGTTCTAGAGTTCTAATTACAGTGCTTTTCGTATATGATAAATAGTGCTTCATAGAAATACGGTTAGTGCTTTTGTTACTTTATTGCCTTTTCTTTTTATAATATAGCACTTTATGAGATTATACTTTGTGCTCTATAATTCTAATTACAGTGCTTTTTGTATTTGTTTTATCATGCTTTAAGGGAATATATTTAGCGGTTTTTTTTCTTCATTGTTTATCCTCTATATTATAAAGCACTTTATAAGATTATATTTTTTGCTTTAGAGTTCTAATTATAGTGCTTTTCGTATATGTTAAGTAGTATTTTAAGGGAATGCAGTTAGTGCATTTGTTAATTAAATGGTTTTTCTTTTTATAATATAGCACTTTATGGTTTTATAATTTGTGCTCTATAGTTTTAATTACAATGCTTTCTGTATTTGTTTTATAATGTTTAAGAGAATATATTTAGAGCTTTTCTTTCTACACTGTTTTTCCTCTATATTAAAAAGCACTTTATAAGATTACACTTTGTGCTCTAGAGTTCTAATTACAATGCTTTTTGTATATGTTATTTAAGGGAATACAGTTAGTGCTTTCATTTCTTAATTACTTTTTCTTTTTATAATATTGCACTTTAGGGCATTATACTTTGTGCTCCATAGTGCTAATTAAAGTGCTTTCTATATTTGTTTTACAATCGTTTAAGGGAATATATTAAGCACACTTGTTTCTTCACTGATTTTTCTCTATATTATAAAAAATTTTATAATATTATACTTTGTGTTCTAGAGTTCTAATTACAGTGCTTTTCGCATATGATAAATAGTGATTCAAGGAAATACGGTTAGTGCTTTTGTTTTTTTAATGCCTTTTCTTTTTATAATATAGCAATTGATGGGATTATAGTTTGTGCTCTATAATTCTAATTACAGTTCTTTTTGTATTTGTTTTATAATGCTTTAAGGGAATATATTTCACGGTTTTTTTTCTTCATTGTTTTTCCTCTATATTATAAAGCACTTTATAAGATTATACTTTGTACTTTAGTGTTTTAATTATAGTGCTTTTCGTATAAGTTAAATAGTGCTTTTAGGGAATATAGTTAGTGCATTTGTTAATTAAATGGCTTTTCTTTTTATAATATAGCACTTTTTGGTTTTATAATTTGTGCTCCATAGTTCTAATTACAACGCATTCTGTATTTGTTTTATAATGCGTTAAGAGAATATATTTAGCGTTTTTGTTTGTACACTGTTTTTCATCTATATTAAAAAACACTTTATAAGATTATACTTTGTGCTCTAGAGTTCTAATCATAGTGCTTTTCGTATATGTTGAATTGTGCTTTAAGGGAATACAATTAGTGCTTTCATTTCTTTATTTCTTTTTCTTTTTATAAAATTGCGCTTTATGGGATTATACTTTGTGCTCCATACTGCTAATTAAAGTGCTTTCTATATTTGTTTTATACTCGTTTAAGGGAATATATTAAGCACTCTTGTTTCTTCACTGATTTTTCTCTATATTATAAAACATTTTATAATATTATACTTTGTGTTCTAGAGTTCTAATTACAGTGCTTTTCGCATATGATAAATAGTGATTCAAGGAAATACGGTTAGTGCTTTTGTTTCTTTAATGCCTTTTCTTTTTATAATATAGCAATTGATGGGATTATACTTTGTGCTCTATAATTCTAATTACAGTGCTTTTTGTATTTGTTTTATAATGCTTTAAGGGAATATATTTCACAGTTTTTTTTCTTCATTTTTTTTCCTCTATATTATAAAGCACTTTATAAGATTATATTTTGTGCTTTAGAGTTCTAATTATAGTGCTTTTCGTGTATGTTAAATAGTAGTTTAAGGGAATATAGTTAATGCATTTGTTAATTAAATGGCTTTTCTTTTTATAATATAGTACTTTTTGGTTTTATAATTTGTGCTCTATAGTTCTAATTACAATGCATTTTGTATTTGTTTTATAATGCTTTAAGAGAATATATTTAGCGTTTTTGTTTCTACACTGTTTTTCATCTATATTAAAAAACACTTTATAAGATTATACTTTGTGCTCTAGAGTTCTAATCATAATGCTTTTCGTATATGTTGAATTGTGCTTTAAGGGAATACAATTAGTGCTCTCATTTCTTTATTTCTTTTTCTTTTTATAAAATTGCGCTTTATGGGATTATACTTTGTGCTCCATAGTGCTAATTAAAGTGCTTTCTATATCTGTTTTATAATCGTTTAATGGAATATATTAAGCACTCTTGTTTCTTCACTGATTTTTCTCTATATTATAAAACATTTTATAATATTATACTTTGTGTTCTAGAGTTCTAATTACAGTGTTTTTCGCATATGATAAATAGTGATTCAAGGAAATACGGTTAGTGCTTTTGTTTCTTTAATGCCTTTTCTTTTTATAATATAGCAATTGATGGGATTATACTTTGTGCTCTATAATTCTAATTACAGTGCTTTTTGTATTTGTTTTATAATGCTTTAAGGGAATATATTTCACGGTTTTTTTTCTTCATTGTTTTTCCACTATATTATAAAGCACTTTATAAGATTATACTTTGTACTTTAGTGTTCTAATTATAGTGCTTTTCGTATAAGTTAAATAGTGCTTTAAGGGAATATAGTTAGTGCATTTGTTAATTAAATGGCTTTTCTTTTTATAATATAGCACTTTTTGGTTTTATAATTTGTGCTCTATAGTTCTAATTACAATGCATTCTGTATTTGTTTTATAATGCTTTAAGAGAATATATTTAGCGTTTTTGTTTCTACACTGTTTCTCATCTATATTAAAAAGCACTTTATAAGATTATACTTTGTGCTCTAGAGTTCTAATCATAGTGCTTTTCGTTTATGTTGAATTGTGCTTTAAGGGAATACAATTTGTGCTTTTATTTCTTAATTTCTTTTTCTTTTTATAAAATTGCGCTTTATCGGATTATACTTTGTGCTTCATAGTGGTAATTAAAGTACTTTATGTATTTGTTTTATAATCCTTTAAGGGAAAATATTAACCACTTTTGTTTCTTCACTGTTTGTTTACTCTATATTATAAAACACTTTATAATATTATACTTTGTGATCTAGAGTTCTAATTACGGTGTTTTTTGTGTATGTTAAATAGTACTTTAAGGGAATACGGTTAGTGTTTTTGTTTCTTTATTGCTTTTTTTTTCTATAATATAGCACTTTATGGGATTATACTTTGTGCTCTATAATTCTAATTACAGTGCTTTTTGTATTTGTTTTATAATGCTTTAAGGGAATATATTAGCGGTTTTTTTTCTTCAATTTTTTTCCTCTATATTATAAAGCACTTTATAAGATTATACTTTATACTTTAGAGTTCTAGTTATAGTGATTTTCGTATAAATTAAATAGTGTTTTAAGGGAATACAGTTAATGCATTTGTTAATTAAATGGCTTTTCTTTTTATAATCTATCACTTTTTGGTTTTATAATTTGTGCTCTATAGTTCTAATTACAATGCATTCTGTATTTGTTTTATAATGCTTTAAGAGAATATATTTAGCGTTTTTGTTTCTACACTGTTTCTCATCTATATTAAAAAGCACTTTATAAGATTATACTTTGTGCTCTAGAGTTCTAATCACAGTGCTTTTCGTATATGTTGAATTGTGCTTTAAGGGAATACAGTTAGTGCTTTCATTTCTTAATTTCTTTTTCTTTTTATAATATTGCGCTTTATGGGATTATACTTTGTGCTCCATAGTGCTAATTAAAGTGTTTTCTGTATTTGTTTTATAATCCTTTAAGGGAACATATTAAGCACTTTTCTTTCTTCACTGTTTTTCGTCTATATTGTAAAACACTTTATAATATTATACTTTGTGTTCTAGAGTTCTAATTACAGTGCTTTTCGTATATGTTAAATAGTGTTTCAAGGAAATATGGTTAGTGCTTTTGTGTCTTTTATTGCCTTTTCTTTTTATAATATAGCACTTTATGGGATTAAACTTTGTGCTCTATAATTCTAATTAGAGTGCTTTCTGTATTTGTTTTATAATGCTTTAATGGAATATATGTAGCGGGTTTTTTTCTTCATTGTTTTTCCTCTATATTATAAAGCACTTTATAAGATTATACTTTGTGCTTTAGAGTTCTAATTATAGTGCTTTTCGTATATTGTAAATAGTGCTTGAAGGGAATACAGTTTGTACTTTTGTTTGTTAACTGCCTTTTCTTTTTATAATATAACAATTTATGATTTTATACTTTGTGCTCTATAGTGCTAATTAAAGTGCTTTTTGTATTTGTTTTATATCCTTTAAGGGAATATATTAAGCACTTTTGTTTCTTCACTGTTTTTCCTCCATATTATAAAACACTTTATAATATTATACGTTGTGCTCTAGAGTTCTAATTACAATGCTTTTCGTATATGTTAAATAGTGCTTTAAGGGAATGCGGTTAGTGCATTTGTTTCTTTATTGCCTTTTCTTTTTATAATATAGCACTTTTTGGGATCATACTTTGTGCTCTATACTTCTAATTACAGTGCTTTTTTGTAGTTATTTTATAATGCTTTAAGGGAATATATTTAGCGGTTTTTTTCTTCATTTCTTTTCCTCTATATTATAAAGCGCTTTATAAGATTAGACTTTGTGCTTTAGAGTTCTAATTATAGTTTTTTTTGTATATGTTAAATAGTGTTTTATCGGAATACCGTTAGTGCTTTTGTTTCGTAACTTCCTTTTCTCTGTATAATATAGCAGTTTATGGTTTTATAATTTGTGCTCTATAGTTCTAATTACAGTGTATTCCATATTTATTTTATAATGCTTTAAGAGAATATATTTAAAGCTTTTGTTTCTTCACTGTTTTTCGTCTATATTAAAAAGCATTTTATAACATTATACGTTGTGCTCTAGAGTTCTAATTTCAGTGCTTTTTGTATATGTTGAATAGTGCTTTAAGGGAATACAGTTAGTGCTTTCATTTCTTAATTGCTTTTTATATTTTTAATATTGCACTTTATGGGATTATACTTTGTGCTTTATAGTGCTAATTGAAGTGCTTTATGTATTTGTTTTATAATCCTTTAAGGGAAAATATTAAGCACTTTTGTTTCTTCACTGTTTTTTTACTCTGTATTATAAAACACTTTATAATATTATACTTTGTGATCTAGAGTTCTAATTACGGTGTTTTTCGTGTATGTTAAATAGTACTTTAAGGGAATACGGTTAGTGTTTTTGTTTCTTTATTGCTTTTTTTTTATAATATAGCACTTTATGGGATTATACTTTGTGCTCTATAATTCTAATTACAGTGTTTTTTTGTTTTGTTTTATAATGCTTTAAGGGAATATATTTAGCCGTTTTATTTCTTCATTGTTTTTCCTCTATATTATAAAGCACTTTATAAGATTATACTTTGTGTTGTAGAGTTCTAATCACATTGCTTTTTGTATATGTTAAATAGTGCTTAATGAGAATACAGTTAGTGCTTTCATTTCTTAAATTTTTTTTTTTTTTATAATATTGCACTTTATGAGATTATACTTTGTGATCCATAGTGCTAATTAAAGTGCCATATGTATTTGTTTTATATTCCTTTAAGGGAATATATTAAGCACTTTTGGTTCTTCAATGTTTTTCCTTTATATTGCAAAACACTTTATTATATTATACTTTGTGCTCTAGATTTCTAATTACAGTGCTATTTGTATATGTTAAATAGTGCTTTAAGGGAATACGGTTAGTGCTTTTGTTTCTTTATTGCCTTTTCTTTTTATAGTATAGCACTTTATGGGATTATACTTTGTCCTCTATAGTTCTAATTACAGTGTTTTTTTGTATTTGTTTTATAATGCTTTAAGGGAATAAATTTAGCGGTTTTTTTCTTCATTGTTTTTACTGTAAATTATTAAGCACTTTATAAGATTATACGTTGTGCTTTAGAGTTCTAATTATAGTTTTTTCGTATGTGTTAAATAGTTCTTTACGGGAATACCGTTAGTACTTTTGTTTCGTAACTGCCTTTTCACTTTATAATATAGCAGTTTATGATTTTATAATTTGTGCTCTATAGTTCTAACTACAGTGTTTTCTATATTACTTTCATAATACTTTAAGAGAATATATTTAGCGCTTTTGTTTCTTCACTATTTTTCCTCTATACTAAAAAGCACTTTATAAGAGTATACTTTGTGCTCTAAAGTTCTAATTTCAGTGCATTTTTTATATGTTAAGTAGTGCTTTCAGAGTATACAGTTAGTGCTTTCATTTCTTAATTGCTTTTTCTTTTTATAATATTGCTCTTTATGGGATTATACTTTGTGCTCCATAGTGCTAATTAAAGTGCTTTCTGTATTTGTTTTATAATTCTTTAAGGGAATATATTAAGCACTTTTGTTTCTTCAGTGTTTTTCCTCTATATTATAAAACACTTTATAATATTGTACTTTGTGTTCTAGAGTTCTAATTACAGTGCTTATCGTGTATGTTAAACAGTGCTTGAAGGAAATACGGTTAGTGCTTTTGTTTCTTTACTGCCTTTTCTTTTTATAATATAGTACTTTATGGGATTATACTTTGTACTTTATGCTTCTAATTACAGTCTTTTTTTGTATTTGTTTTATAATGCTTTAAGGGAATATATTTAGCGGTTTTTTTTTTTCTTTTTTTTCCTCTATATTATAAAGCACTTTATAAGATTATACGTTGTGCTTTAGAGTTCTAATTATAGTTTTTTTCGTATATGTTAAATAGTTCTTTACGGGAATACCGTTAGTGCTTTTGTTCCGTAACTGCCTTTTCTTTTTATAGTATAGCAGTTTATGGTTTTATAATTTGTGCTCTATAGTTCTAATTACAACGTTTTCTATATTTGTTTTATAATGCTTTAAGAGAATATATTTAGCACTTTTGTTTCTTCACTGTTTTTCCTCTATATTAAAAAGCACTTTATAAGATAATACGTTTTGCTCTAGAGTTCTAATTTCAGTGCTTTTTGTATATGTTAAATAGTGCCTTAAGGGAATACAGTTAGTCCTTTCATTTCTTAATTGCTTTTTCATTTTTTAATATTGCACTTTATGGGATTATACTTTGTGCTCCATAGTGCTAATTAAAGTGCCATCTGTATTTGTTTTATATTTCCTCCAGGGAATATATTAAGCACTTTTATTTCTTCACTGTTTTTCCTCTATATTGCAAAACACTTTATAATATTATACTTTGTTCTCTAGATTTCTAATTAGAGTGCTATTCGTATGTGCTGAATAGTGCTTTAAGGGAATACGGTTAGTGCTTTTGTTTCTTTATTGCCTTTTCTTTTTATAGTATAGCACTTTATGGGATTATACTTTGTCCTCTATAGTTCTAATTACAGTGTTTTTTTGTATTTGTTTTATAATGCTTTAAGGGAATAAATTTAGTGGTTTTATTCTTCATTGTTTTTACTCTAAATTATTAAGCACTTTATAAGATTATACGTTGTGCTTTAGAGTTCTAATTATAGTTTTTTCGTATGTGTTAAATAGTTGTTTACGGGAATACCGTTAGTGCTTTTGTTTCGTAACTGCCTTTTCACTTTATGATATAGCAGTTTATGATTTTATAATTTGTGCTGTATAGTTCTAACTACAGTGTTTTCTATATAACTTTCATAATGCTTTAAGAGAATATATTTAGCGGTTTGTTTCTTCACTGTTTTTCCTCTATACTAAAAAGCACTTTATAGGAGTATACTTTGTGCTCTAAAGTTCTAATTTCAGTGCATTTTTTATATGTTAAGTAGTGCTTTCAGAGTATACAGTTAGTGCTTTCATTTCTTAATTGCTTTTTCTTTTTATAATATTGCTCTTTATGGGATTATACTTTGTGCTCCATAGTGCTACTTAAAGTGCTTTCCGTATTTGTTTTATAATTCTATAAGGGAATATATTAAGCACTTTTGTTTCTTCACTGTTTTTACTCTATATTATAAAACACTTTATAATATTTTACTTTGTGTTCTACAGTTCTAATTACAGTGCTTATCGTGTATGTTAAACAGTGCTTGAAGGAAATACGGTTAGTGTTTTTGTTTCTTTACTGCATTTTCTTTTTATAATATAGTACTTTATGGGATTATACTTTGTACTTTATGCTTCTAATTACAGTCTTTTTTTGTATTTGTTTTATAATGCTTTAAGGGAATATATTTAGCGGTTTTTTTTTTCTTCCTTTTTTTTCCTCTATATTATAAAGCACTTTATAAGATTATACGTTGTGCTTTAGAGGTCTAATTATAGTTTTTTTCGTATATGTTAAATAGTTCTTTACGGGAATACCGTTAGTGCTTTTGTTCCGTAACTGCCTTTTCTTTTTATAGTATAGCAGTTTATGGTTTTATAATTTGTGCTCTATAGTTCTAATTACAACGTTTTCTATATTTGTTTTATAATGCTTTAAGAGAATATATTTAGCACTTTTGTTTCTTCACTGTTTTTCCTCTATATTAAAAAGCACTTTATAAGATAATACGTTTTGCTCTAGAGTTCTAATTTCAGTGCTTTTTGTATATGTTAAATAGTGCTTTAAGGGAATACAGTTAGTCCTTTCATTTCTTAATTGCTTTTTCATTTTTTAATATTGCACTTTATGGGATTATACTTTGTGCTCCATAGTGCTAATTAAAGTGCCATCTGTATTTGTTTTATATTTCCTCCAGGGAATATATTAAGCACTTTTATTTCTTCACTGTTTTTCCTCTATATTGCAAACCACTTTATAATATTATACTTTGTTTTCTAGATTTCTAATTAGAGTGCTATTCGTATGTGTTGAATAGTGCTTTAAGGGAATACGGTTAGTGCTTTTGTTTCTTTATTGCCTTTTCTTTTTATAGTATAGCACTTTATGGGATTATACTTTGTCCTCTATAGTTCTAATTACAGTGTTTTTTTGTATTTGTTTTATAATGCTTTAAGGGAATAAATTTAGTGGTTTTATTCTTCATTGTTTTTACTCTAAATTATTAAGCACTTTATAAGATTATACGTTGTGCTTTAGAGTTCTAATTATAGTTTTTTCGTTTGTGTTAAATAGTTGTTTACGGGAATACCGTTAGTGCTTTTGTTTCGTAACTGCCTTTTCACTTTATGATATAGCAGTTTATGATTTTATAATTTGTGCTGTATAGTTCTAACTACAGTGTTTTCTATATAACTTTCATAATGCTTTAAGAGAATATATTTAGCGGTTTGTTTCTGCACTGTTTTTCCTCTATACTAAAAAGCACTTTATAAGAGTATATTTTGTGCTCTAAAGTTCTAATTTCAGTGCATTTTTTATATGTTATGTAGTGCTTTCAGAGTATACAGTTAGTGCTTTCATTTCTTAATTGCTTTTTCTTTTTATAATATTGCTCTTTATGGGATTATACTTTGTGCTCCATAGTGCTACTTAAAGTGCTTTCTGTATTTGTTTTATAATTCTATAAGGGAATATATTAAGCACTTTTGTTTCTTCACTGTTTTTACTCTATATTATAAAACACTTTATAATATTTTACTTTGTGTTCTACAGTTCTAATTACAGTGCTTATCGTGTATGTTAAACAGTGCTTGAAGGAAATATGGTTAGTGCTTTTGTTTCTTTACTGCCTTTTCTTTTTATAATATAGTACTTTATGGGATTATACTTTGTACTTTATGCTTCTAATTACAGTCTTTTTTTGTATTTGTTTTATAATGCTTTAAGGGAATATATTTAGCGGTTTTTTTTTTCTTCCTTTTTTTTCCTCTATATTATAAAGCACTTTATAAGATTATACGTTGTGCTTTAGAGGTCTAATTATAGTTTTTTTCGTATATGTTAAATAGTTCTTTACGGGAATACCGTTAGTGCTTTTGTTCCGTAACTGCCTTTTCTTTTTATAGTATAGCAATTTATGGTTTTATAATTTGTGCTCTATAGTTCTAATTACAACGTTTTCTATATTTGTTTTATAATGCTTTAAGAGAATATATTTAGCACTTTTGTTTCTTCACTGTTTTTCCTTTATATTAAAAAGCACTTTATAAGATAATACGTTTTGCTCTAGAGTTCTAATTTCAGTGCTTTTTGTATATGTTAAATAGTGCTTTAAGGGAATACAGTTAGTGCTTTCATTTCTTAATTGCTTTTTCATTTTTTAATATTGCACTTTATGGGATTATACTTTGTGCTCCATAGTGCTAATTAAAGTGCCATCTGTATTTGTTTTATATTTCCTTCAGGAAATATATTAAGCACTTTTGTTTCTTCACTGTTTTTCCTCTATATTGCAAAGCACTTTATAATATTATACTTTGTTCTCTAGATTTCTAATTACAGTGCTATTCGTATGTGTTGAATAGTGCTTTAAGGGAATACGGTTAGTGCTTTTGTTTCTTTATTGCCTTTTCTTTTTATAGTATAGCACTTTATGAGATTATACTTTGTCCTCTATAGTTCTAATTACAGTGTTTTTTTTGTATTTGTTTTATAATGCTTTAAGGGAATAAATTTAGTGGTTTTATTCTTCATTGTTTTTACTCTAAATTATTAAGCACTTTATAAGATTATACGTTGTGCTTTAGAGTTCTAATTATAGTTTTTCCGTATGTGTTAAATAGTTGTTTACGGGAATACCGTTAGTGCTTTTGTTTCGTAACTGCCTTTTCACTTTATGATATAGTAGTTTATGATTTTATAATTTGTGCTGTATAGTTCTAACTACAGTGTTTTCTATATTACTTTCATAATGTTTTAAGAGAATATATTTAGCGCTTTTGTTTCTTCACTGTTTTTCCTCTATACTAAAAAGCACTTTATAAGAGTATACTTTGTGCTCTAAAGTTCTAATTTCAGTGCATTTTTTATATGTTAAGTAGTGCTTTCAGAGTATACAGTTAGTGCTTTCATTTCTTAATTGCTTTTTCTTTTTATAATATTGCTCTTTATGGGATTATACTTTGTGCTCCATAGTGCTAATTAAAGTGCTTTCTGTATTTGTTTTATAATTCTTTAAGGGAATATATTAAGCACTTTTGTTTCTTCACTGTTTTTCCTCTATATTATAAAACACTTTATAATATTGTAATTTGTGTTCTAGAGTTCTAATTACAGTGCTTATCATGTATGTTAAACAGTGCTTGAAGGAAATACGGTTAGTGCTTTTGTTTCTTTACTGCCTTTTCTTTTTATAATATAGTACTTTATGGGATTATACTTTGTACTTTATCCTTCTAATTACAGTCTTTTTTTGTATTTGTTTTATAATGCTTTAAGGGAATATATTTAGCGGTTTTTTTTTTCTTCCTTGTTTTTCCTCTATATTATAAAGCACTTTATAAGATTATACGTTGTGCTTTAGAGTTCTAATTATAGTTTTTTTCGTATATGTTAAATAGTTCTTTACGGGAATATCGTTAGTGCTTTTGTTCCGTAACTGTCTTTTCTTTTTATAATATAGCAGTTTATGGTTTTATAAATTGTGCTCTATAGTTCTAATTACAGTGTTTTCTATATTTGTTTTATAATGCTTTAAGAGAATATATTTAGCACTTTTGTTTCTTCACTGTTTTTCCTCTATATTAAAAAGCACTTTATAAGATAATACGTTTTGCTCTAGAGTTCTAATTTCAGTGCTTTTTGTATATGTTAAATAGTGCTTTAAGGGAATACAGTTAGTGCTTTCATTTCTTAATTGCTTTTTCATTTTTTAATATTGCACTTTATGGGATTATACTTTGTGCTCCATAGTGCTAATTAAAGTGCCATCTGTATTTGTTTTATATTTCCTTCAGGGAATATATTAAGCACTTTTGTTTCTTCACTGTTTTTCCTCTATATTGCAAAGCACTTTATAATATTATACTTTGTTCTCTAGATTTCTAATTACAGTGCTATTCGTATGTGTTGAATAGTGCTTTAAGGGAATACGGTTACTGCTTTTGTTTCTTTATTGCCTTTTCTTTTTATAGTATAGCACTTTATGGGATTATACTTTGTCCTCTATAGTTCTAATTACAGTGTTTTTTTGTATTTGTTTTATAATGCTTTAAGGGAATAAATTTAGCGGTTTTTTTCTTCATTGTTTTTACTCTAAATTATTAAGAACTTTATAAGATTATACGTTGTGCTTTAGAGTTCTAATTATAGTTTTTCCGTATGTGTTAAATAGTTGTTTACGGGAATACCGTTAGTGCTTTTGTTTCGTAACTGCCTTTTCACTTTATGATATAGCAGTTTATGATTTTATAATTTGTGCTGTATAGTTCTAACTACAGTGTTTTCTATATTACTTTCATAATGCTTTAAGAGAATATATTTAGCGCTTTTGTTTCTTCACTGTTTTTCCTCTATACTAAAAAGCACTTTATAGGAGTATACTTTGTGCTCTAAAGTTCTAATTTCAGTGCATTTTTTATATGTTAAGTAGTGCTTTCAGAGTATACAGTTAGTGCTTTCATTTCTTAATTGCTTTTTCTTTTTATAATATTGCTCTTTATGGGATTATACTTTGTGCTCCATAGTGCTACTTAAAGTGCTTTCTGTATTTGTTTTATAATTCTATAAGGGAATATATTAAGCACTTTTGTTTCTTCACTGTTTTTACTCTATATTATAAAACACTTTATAATATTTTACTTTGTGTTCTAGAGTTCTAATTACAGTGCTTATCGTGTATGTTAAACAGTGCTTGAAGGAAATACGGTTAGTGCTTTTGTTTCTTTACTGCCTTTTCTTTTTATAATATAGTACTTTATGGGATTATACTTTGTACTTTATGCTTCTAATTACAGTCTTTTTTTGTATTTATTTTATAATGCTTTAAGGGAATATATTTAGCGGTTTTTTTTTTCTTCCTTGATTTTCCTCTATATTATAAAGAACTTTATAAGATTATACGTTGTGCTTTAGAGTTCTAATTATAGTTTTTTTCGTATATGTTAAATAGTTCTTTACGGGAATATCGTTAGTGCTTTTGTTCCGTAACTGTCTTTTCTTTTTATAATATAGCAGTTTATGGTTTTATAATTTGTGCTCTATAGTTCTAATTACAGTGTTTTCTATATTTGTTTTATAATGCTTTAAGAGAATATATTTAGCACTTTTGTTTCTTCACTGTTCTTCCTCTATATTAAAAAGCACTTTATAAGATAATACGTTTTGCTCTAGAGTTCGAATTTCAGTGCTTTTTGTATATGTTAAATAGTGCTTTAAGGGAATACAGTTAGTGCTTTCATTTCTTAATTGCTTTTTCATTTTTTAATATTGCACTTTATGGGATTATACTTTGTGCTCCATAGTGCTAATTAAAGTGCCATCTGTATTTGTTTTATATTTCCTCCAGGGAATATATTAAGCACTTTTATTTCTTCATTGTTTTTCCTCTATATTGCAAAACACTTTATAATATTATACTTTGTTCTCTAGATTTCTAATTACAGTGCTATTCGTATGTGTTGAATAGTGCTTTAAGGGAATACGGTTAGTGCTTTTGTTTCTTTATTGCCTTTTCTTTTTATAGTATAGCACTTTATGGGATTATACTTTGTCCTCTATAGTTCTAATTACAGTGTTTTTTTGTATTTGTTTTATAATGCTTTAAGGGAATAAATTTAGTGGTTTTATTCTTCATTGTTTTTACTCTAAATTATTAAGCACTTTATAAGATTATACGTTGTGCTTTAGAGTTCTAATTATAGTTTTTCCGTATGTGTTAAATAGTTGTTTACGGGAATACCGTTAGTGCTTTTGTTTCGTAACTGCCTTTTCACTTTATGATATAGCAGTTTATGATTTTATAATTTGTGCTCTATAGTTCTAACTACAGTGTTTTCTATATTACTTTCATAATGCTTTAAGAGAATATATTTAGCGCTTTTGTCTCTTCACTGTTTTTCCTCTATACTAAAAAGCACTTTATAAGAGTATACTTTGTGCTCTAAAGTTCTAATTTCAGTGCATTTTTTATATGTTAAGTAGTGCTTTCAGAGTATACAGTTAGTGCTTTCATTTCTTAATTGCTTTTTCTTTTTATAATATTGATCTTTATGGGATTATACTTTGTGCTCCATAGTGCTAATTAAAGTGTTTTCTGTATTTGTTTTATAATTCTTTAAGGGAATATATTAAGCACTTTTGTTTCTTCACTGTTTTTCCTCTATATTATAAAACACTTTATAATATTGTACTTTGTGTTCTAGAGTTCTAATTACAGTGCTTATCGTGTATGTTAAACAGTGCTTGAAGGAAATACGGTTAGTGCTTTTGTTTCTTTACTGCCTTTTCTTTTTACAATATAACACTTTATGGGATTATACTTTGTGCTCTATACTTCTTATTACAGTGCTTTTTGTATTTGTTTTATATTGCTTTAAGGGAATATATTTAGTGGTTTTTTTTTCATTGTTTTTCCTCTACATTATAAAGCACTTTATAAGATTATTCTTTGTGCTTTAGAGCTCTACTTATAGTGCTTTTCATATATGTTAAATTTTGCTTTAAGTGAATACCGTTAGTGCTTTATTTCGTAACTGCCTTTTCTTTTTATAGTATAGCAGTTTATGGTTTTATAATTTGTGGTCTATAGTTCTAATTACATTGCTTTCGGTATTTGTTTTATAATGCTGTAAGAAAAAATATATTTAGCGCTTTTGCTTCTTCACTGTTTTTCCTCTATATTAAAAAGCACTTTATAAGATTATACTTTGTGCTCTAGAGTTCTAATCACATTGTTTTTTGTATATGTTAAATAGTGCTTTAAGAGAATACAGTTAGTGTTTTCATTTCTTAATGGTTTTTTCTTTTTATAATATTGCACTTTATGGGATTATACTTTGTGCTCCATAGTGCTAATTAAAGAGCCTTCTGTATTTGTTTTATAATCCTTTAAGGGAATATATTAAGCACTTTTGTTTCTTCACTCTTTTTCCTCTATATTATAAAACACTTTATAATATTATACTTTGTGTTCTAGAGTTCTAATTACAGTGCTTTTCGTGTATGTTAAATAGTGCTTTAAGGGAATACGATTAGTCCTTTTGTTTCTTTATTGCCTTTTCTTTTTACAATATACCACTTTATGGGATTATACTTTGTGCTCTATACTTCTTATTACAGTGCTTTTTGTATTTGTTTTATAATGCTTTAAGGGAATATATTTAGTGGTTTTTTTTTCATTGTTTTTCCTCTATATTATAAAGCACTTTATAAGATTATTCTTTGTGCTTTAGAGCTCTACTTATAGTGCTTTTCATATATGTTAAATTTTGCTTTAAGTGAATACCGTTAGTGCTTTATTTCGTAACTGCCTTTTTTTTTATAGTATTGCAGTTTATGGTTTTATAATTTGTGGTCTATAGTTCTAATTACAGTGTTTTCGGTATTTGTTTTATAATGCTTTAAGAAAAAATATATTTAGCGCTTTTTCTTCTTCACTATTTTTCCTCTCTATTAAAAAGCACTTTACAAGATTATACTTTGTGCTCTAGGGTTCTAATCACATTGTTTTTTGTATATGTTAAATAGTACTTTAAGAGAATAGAGTTTGTGCTTTCATTTCTTAATGGTTTTTTCTTTTTATAATATTGCACTTTATAGGATTATACTTTCTGCTCCATAGTGCTAATTAAAGAGCCTTCTGTATCTTTTTTATAATCCTTTAAGGGAATATATTAAGCACTTTTGTTTCTTCACTTTTCCCTCTATATTATAAAACACTTTATAATATTATACTTTGTGTTCTAGAGTTCTAATTACAGTGCTTTTTGTGTATGTTAAATAGTGATTAAAGGGAATACGGTTAGTGCTTTTGTTTCTTTATTGCCTTTTCTTTTTATAGTATAGCACTTTATAGGATTATACTTTGTGCTGTATAATCTAATTAGAGTGCTGTTTGTATTTGTTTTATAATGCTTCAAGGGAATATATGTAGCGGGTTTTTTTTCTTCATTGTTTTTCCTATACATTATAGAGCACTTTATAAGATTATACTTTGTGCTTTAGAGTTCTAATTATAGTGCTTTGCGTATTTGTTAAATAGTGGTCTAAGGGAATACCGTTATTGCTTTTGTTTCGTAACTGCCTTTTCTTTTTTTAATATAGCAGTTTATGGTTTTATAATTTGTGGTCTATAGTTCTAATTACAGTGTTTTCTGTATGTGTTTTATATATGCTTTAAGAGAATATATTTAGCGCGTTTTTTTCTTCACTGTTTTTCCTCTATATTAAAAAGCACTATATAAGATTATACTTTGTGCTCTAGAGTTCTAATTTCTGTGCATTTTGTATATGTTAAGTAGTGCTTTAAGGGAATACAGTTAGTTCTTTCATTTCCTAATTGCTTTTTCTTTTTATAATATTGAACGTTATGGGATTACACTTTGTGCTCCATAGTGCTAATTAAAGTGCTTTCTGTATTTGTTTTATAATCCTTTAAGGGAATACATTAAGCACTTTTGTTTCTTCACTGTTTTTTACTCTATATTATAAAACACTTTATAATATTAGACATTGTGTTCGAGACTTCTAATTAAAGTGTTTTTCGTGTATGTTAAATAGTGCTTTAAGGAAATACGGTTAGTCCTTTTGTTTTTTTATTGCCTGTTCTTTTTAAAATATAGCACTTTATGAGATTATACTTTGTGCTCTATAATTCTTATTACAGTGCTTTTTGTATTTGTTTTATAATGCTTTAAGGGAATATATTTAGCGGTTTTTTTTTCATTGTTTTTCCTCTATATTATAAAGCACTTTATAAGATTATACTTTGTGCTTTAGAGCTCTACTTATAGTGCTTTTCGTATATGTTAAATTTTGCTTAAAGTAAATACCGTTAGTGCTTTATTTCGTAACTGCCTTTTCTTTTTATAGTATAGCTGTTTATGGTTTTATAATTTGTGGTCTATAGTTCTAATTACATTGCTTTCGGTATTTGTTTTAAAATGCTTTAAGAAAAAATATATTTAGCGATTTTGTTTCTTCACTGTTTTTCCTCTATATTAAAAAGCACTTCATAAGATTATACGTTGTGCTCTAGAGTTCTAATTTTATAGCTTTTTGTATATGTTAAATAGTGCTTTTGTTTCATTATTGCCTTTTCTTTTTATAATATAGCACTTTATGAGATTATACTTTGTCCTCTATAGTTCTAATTACATTGCTTTTTGTATTTGTTTTATAATGCTTTAAGGGTATATACTTAGCGGTTTTTTTTTCATTGTTTTTCCTCTATATTATAAAGGACTTTATAATATTGTACTTTGTGCTTTAGAGTTCTAATTATAGTGCTTTTCGTATATATTAAATAGTGCTTTATGGGAATACCGTTAGTGCTTTATTTCGTAACTGCCTTTTCTTTTTATAATATAGCAGTTTCTGGTCTTATAATTTGTGGTCTATAGTTCTAATTACAATGTTTTCTGTATGTGTTTTATAATGATTTAAGAGAATATATTTAGCGCTTTTGTTTCTTCACTGTTTTTCCTCTATACTAAAAACCACTTTATAAGAGTATACTTTGTGCTCTAAAGTTCTAATTTCAGTGCATTTTTTATATGTTATGTAGTGCTTTCAGAGTATACCGTTAGTGCTTTGATTTCTTAATTGCTTTTTCTTTTTATAATATTGCTCTTTATGGGATTATACTTTGTGCTCCATAGTGCTAATTAAAGTGCTTTCTGTATTTGTTTTATAATTCTTTAAGGGAATATATTAAGCACTTTTGTTTCTTCATTGTTTTTCCTCTATATTATAAAATACTTTATAATATTGTACTTTGTGTTCTAGAGTTCTAATTACAGTGCTTATCGTGTATGTTAAACAGTGCTTGAAGGAAATACGGTTAGTGCTTTTGTTTCTTTACTGCCTTTTCTTTTTATAATATAGTACTTTATGGGATTATACTTTGTGCTTTAGAGCTCTACTTATAGTGCTTTTCGTATATGTTAAATTTTGCTTAAAGTAAATACCGTTAGTGCTTTATTTCGTAACTGCCTTTTCTTTTTATAGTATAGCTGTTTATGGTTTTATAATTTGTGGTCTATAGTTCTAATTACATTGCTTTCGGTATTTGTTTTATAATTCTTTAAGAAAAAATATATTTTGCGATTTTGTTTCTTCACTGTTTTTCCTCTATATTAAAAAGCACTTCATAAGATTATACGTTGTGCTCTAGAGTTCTAATTTTAGAGCTTTTTGTATATGTTAAATAGTGCTTTTGTTTCATTATTGCCTTTTCTTTTTATAATATAGCACTTTATGAGATTATACTTTGTCTTCTATAGTTCTAATTACATTGCTTTTTGTATTTGTTTTATAATGCTTTAAGGGTATATACTTAGCGGTTTTTTTTTTCATTGTTTTTCCTCTATATTATAAAGGACTTTATAATATTGTACTTTGTGCTTTAGAGTTCTAATTATAGTGCTTTTCGTATATATTAAATAGTGCTTTATGGGAATACCGTTAGTGCTTTATTTCGTAACTGCCTTTTCTTTTTATAATATAGCAGTTTCTGGTCTTATAATTTGTGGTCTATAGTTCTAATTACAATGTTTTCTGTATGTGTTTTATAATGATTTAAGAGAATATATTTAGCGCTTTTGTTTCTTCACTGTTTTTCCTCTATACTAAAAACCACTTTATAAGAGTATACTTTGTGCTCTAAAGTTCTAATTTCAGTGCATTTTTTATATGTTATGTAGTGCTTTCAGAGTATACCGTTAGTGCTTTGATTTCTTAATTGCTTTTTCTTTTTATAATATTGCTCTTTATGGGATTATACTTTGTGCTCCATAGTGCTAATTAAAGTGCTTTCTGTATTTGTTTTATAATTCTTTAAGGGAATATATTAAGCACTTTTGTTTCTTCATTGTTTTTCCTCTATATTATAAAATACTTTATAATATTGTACTTTGTGTTCTAGAGTTCTAATTACAGTGCTTATCGTGTATGTTAAACAGTGCTTGAAGGAAATACGGTTAGTGCTTTTGTTTCTTTACTGCCTTTTCTTTTTATAATATAGTACTTTATGGGATTATACTTTGTGCTTTAGAGCTCTACTTATAGTGCTTTTCGTATATGTTAAATTTTGCTTAAAGTAAATACCGTTAGTGCTTTATTTCGTAACTGCCTTTTCTTTTTATAGTATAGCTGTTTATGGTTTTATAATTTGTGGTCTATAGTTCTATTTACATTGCTTTCGGTATTTGTTTTATAATGCTTTAAGAAAAAATATATTTAGCGATTTTGTTTCTTCACTGTTTTTCCTCTATATTAAAAAGCACTTCATAAGATTATACGTTGTGCTCTAGAGTTCTAATTTTAGAGCTTTTTGTATATGTTAAATAGTGCTTTTGTTTCATGATTGCCTTTTCTTTTTATAATATAGCACTTTATGAGATTATACTTTGTCCTCTATAGTTCTAATTACATTGCTTTTAGTATTTGTTTTATAATGCTTTAAGGGTATATACTTAGCGGTTTTTTTTTTCATTGTTTTTCCTCTATATTATAAAGGACTTTATAATATTGTACTTTGTGCTTTAGAGTTCTAATTATAGTGCTTTTCGTATATATTAAATAGTGCTTTATGGGAATACCGTTAGTGCTTTATTTCGTAACTGCCTTTTCTTTTTATAATATAGCAGTTTCTGGTCTTATAATTTGTGGTCTATAGTTCTAATTACAATGTTTTCTGTATGTGTTTTATAATGATTTAAGAGAATATATTTAGCGCTTTTGTTTCTTCACTGTTTTTCCTCTATACTAAAAACCACTTTATAAGAGTATACTTTGTGCTCTAAAGTTCTAATTTCAGTGCATTTTTTATATGTTATGTAGTGCTTTCAGAGTATACCGTTAGTGCTTTGATTTCTTAATTGCTTTTTCTTTTTATAATATTGCTCTTTATGGGATTATACTTTGTGCTCCATAGTGCTAATTAAAGTGCTTTCTGTATTTGTTTTATAATTCTTTAAGGGAATATATTAAGCACTTTTGTTTCTTCATTGTTTTTCCTCTATATTATAAAACACTTTATAATATTGTACTTTGTGTTCTAGAGTTCTAATTATAGTGCTTATCGTGTATGTTAAACAGTGCTTGAAGGAAATACGGTTAGTGCTTTTGTTTCTTTACTGCCTTTTCTTTTTATAATATAGTAGTTTATGGGATTATACTTTGTACTTTATGCTTCTAATTACAGTCTTTTTTTGTATTTGTTTTATAATGCTTTAAGGGAATATATTTAGCGGTTTTTTTTTTCTTCCTTGTTTTTCCTCTATATTATAAAGCACTTTATAAGATTATACGTTGTGCTTTAGAGTTCTAATTATAGTTTTTTTTGTATATGTTAAATAGTTCTCTACGGGAATACCGTTAGTGCTTTTGTTCCATAACTGCCTTTTATTTTTATAGTATAGCAGTTTATGGTTTTATAATTTGTGGTCTATAGTTCTAATTACAGTGCTTTTTGTATTTGTTTTATAATGCTTTAAGGGAATATATTTAGTGGTTTTTTTTTCATTGTTTTTCCTCTATATTATAAAGCACTTTATAAGATTATTCTTTGTGCTTTAGAGCTCTATTTATAGTGCTTTTCGTATATGTTAAATTTTGCTTTAAGTGAATACCGTTAGTGCTTTATTTCGTAACTGCCTTTTCTTTTTATAGTATAGCAGTTTATGGTTTTATAATTTGTGGTCTATAGTTCTAATTACATTGCTTTCGGTATTTTTTTATAATGCTTTAAGAAAATATATATTTAGCGCTTTTTTTTCTTCACTGTTTTTCCTCTATATTAAAAAGCACTTTATAAGATTATACTTTGTGCTCTACAGTTCTAATCACATTTTTTTTTGTATATGTTAAATAGTGCTTTAAGAGAATACAGTTAGTGCTTTCATCTCTTAATGGTTTTTTCTTTTTATAATATTGCACTTTATGGGATAATACTTTGTGCTCCATAGTGCTAATAAAAGAGCCTTCTGTATTTGTTTTATAATCCTTTAAGGGAATACATTAAGAACTTTTGTTTCGTCACTTTTTTTCCTCTATATTATAAAACACTTTATAATTTTGTGTTCTAGAGTTCTAATTACAGTGCTTTTCGTGTATGTTAAATAGTGCTTTAAGGGAATACGGTTAGTCCTTTTGTTTCTTTATTGCCTTTTCTTTTTACAATATAGCACTTTATGGGATTATACTTTGTGCTCTATACTTCTTATTACAGTGCTTTTTGTATTTGTTTTATAATGCTTTAAGGGAAAATATTTAGTGGTTTTTTTTTCATTGTTTTTCCTCTATATTATAAAGCACTTTATATAATTATTCTTTGTGCTTTAGAGCTCTACTTATAGTGCTTTTCGTATATGTTAAATTTTGCTTTAAGTGAATACCGTTAGTGCTTTATTTCGTAACTGCCTTTTCTTTTTATAGTATAGCAGTTTATGGTTTTATAATTTGTGGTCTATAGTTCTAATTACAGTGCTTTTGGTATTTGTTTTATAATGCTTTAAGAAAAAATATATTTAGCGCTTTTTCTTCTTCACTATTTTTCCTCTCTATTAAAAAGCACTTTACAAGATTATACTTTGTGCTCTAGGGTTCTAATCACATTGTTTATTGTATATGTTAAATAGTACTTTAAGAGAATACAGTTTGTGCTTTCATTTCTTAATGGTTTTTTCTTTTTATAATATTGCACTTTATAGGATTATACTTTGTGCTCCATAGTGCTAATTAAAGAGCCTTCTGTATCTTTTTTATAATCCTTTAAGGGAATATATTAAGCACTTTTGTTTCTTCACTCTTTTCCCTCTATATTATAAAACACTTTATAATATTATACTTTGTATTCTAGAGTTCTAATTTCAGTGCTTTTTGTGTATGTTAAATAGTGCTTTAAGGGAATACGGTTAGTGCTTTTGTTTCTTTATTGCCTTTTCTTTTTATAATATAGCACTTTATGGGATTATACTTTGTGCTCTATAATCTAATTAGAGTGCTGTTTGTATTTGTTTTATAATGCTAGAAGGGAATATATGTAGCGGGTTTTTTTTCTTCATTGTTTTTCCTATATATTATAAAGCATTTTATAAGATTATACTTTGTGCTTTAGAGTTCTAATTATAGTGCTTTTCGTATTTGTTAAGTAGTGGTCTAAGGGAATACCGCTATTGCTTTTGTTTCGTAACTGCCTTTTCTTTTTTTAATATAGCAGTTTATGGTTTTATAATTTGTGGTCTATAGTTCTAATTACAGTGTTTTCTGTATGTGTTTTATAATGCTTTAAGAGAATATATTTAGCGCATTTTTTTCTTCACTGTTTTTCCTCTATATTAAAAAGCACTATATAAGATTATACTTTGTGCTCTAGAGTTCTAATTTCAGTGTATTTTGTATATGTTAAGTAGTGCTTTAAGGGAATACAGTTAGTTCTTTCATTTCCTAATTGCTTTTTCTTTTTATAATATTGAACATTATGGGATTACACTTTGTGCTCCATAGTGCTAATTAAAGTGCTTTCTGTATTTGTTTTATAATCCTTTAAGGGAATACATTAAGCACTTTTGTTTCTTCACTGTTCTTTTCTCTATATTATAAAACACTTTATAATATTAGACATTGTGTTCTCGACTTCTAATTACAGTACTTTTCGTGTATGTTAAATAGTGCTTTAAGGAAATACGGTTAGTCCTTTTGTTTTTTTATTGCCTTTTCTTTTTAAAATATAGCACTTTATGAGATTATACTTTGTGCGTTATAATTCTTATTACAGTGCTTTTTGTATTTGTTTTATAATGCTTTAGGGAATATATTTAGCGGTTTTTTTTTCATTGTTTTTCCTCTATATTATAAAGCACTTTATAAGATTATACTTTGTGCTTTAGAGCTCTACTTATAGTGCTTTTCGTATATGTTAAATTTTGCTTAAAGTAAATACCGTTAGTGCTTTATTTCGTCACTGCCTTTTCTTTTTATCGTATAGCAGTTTATGGTTTCATAATTTGTGGTCTATAGTTCTAATTACATTGCTTTCGGTATTTGTTTTATATTGCTTTAAGAAAAAATATATTTAGCGCTTTTTCTTCTTCACTGTTTTTCCTCTATATTAAAAAGCACTTTATAAGATTATACTTTGTGCTCTAGGGTTCTAATCACATTGTATTTTGTATATGTTAAATAGTACTTTAAGAGAATACAGTTAGTGCTTTCATTTCTTAATGGTTTTTTCTTTTTATAATATTGCACTTTATAGGATTATACTTTGTGCTCCATAGTGCTAATTAAAGAGCCTTCTGTATCTTTTTTATAATCCTTTAAGGGAATATATTAAGCACTTTTGTTTCTTCACTCTTTTCCCTCTATATTATAAAACACTTTATAATATTATACTTTGTGTTCTAGAGTTCTAATTTCAGTGCTTTTTGTGTATGTTAAATAGTGCTTTAAGGGAATACGGTTAGTTCTTTTGTTTCTTTATTGCCTTTTCTTTTTATAATATAGCACTTTATGGGATTATACTTTGTGCTCTATAATCTAATTAGAGTGCTGTTTGTATTTGTTTTATAATGCTTGAAGGGAATATATGTAGCGGGTTTTTCTTCTTCATTGTTTTTCCTATATATTATAAAGCACTTTATAAGATTATACTTTGTGCTTTAGAGTTCTAATTATAGTGCTTTTCGTATTTGTTAAGTAGTGGTCTAAGGGAATACCGCTATTGCTTTTGTTTCGTAACTGCCTTTTCTTTTTTTAATATAGCAGTTTATGGTTTTATAATTTGTGGTCTATAGTTCTAATTACAGTGTTTTCTGTATGTGTTTTATAATGCTTTAAGAGAATATATTTAGCGCATTTTTTTCTTCACTGTTTTTCCTCTATATTAAAAAGCACTATATAAGATTATACTTTGTGCTCTAGAGTTCTAATTTCAGTGTATTTTGTATATGTTAAGTAGTGCTTTAAGGGAATACAGTTAGTTCTTTCATTTCCTAATTGCTTTTTCTTTTTATAATATTGAACATTATGGGATTACACTTTGTGCTCCATAGTGCTAATTAAAGTGCTTTCTGTATTTGTTTTATAATCCTTTAAGGGAATACATTAAGCACTTTTGTTTCTTCACTGTTTTTTACTCTATATTATAAAACACTTTATAATATTAGACATTGTGTTCTCGACTTCTAATTACAGTACTTTTCGTGTATGTTAAATAGTGCTTTAAGGAAATACGGTTAGTCCTTTTGTTTTTTTATTGCCTTTTCTTTTTAAAATATAGCACTTTATGAGATTATACTTTGTGCTCTATAATTCTTATTACAGTGCTTTTTGTATTTGTTTTATAATGCTTTAAGGGAATATATTTAGCTGTTTTTTTTTCATTGTTTTTCCTCTATATTATAAAGCACTTTATAAGATTATACTTTGGGCTTTAGAGCTCTACTTATAGTGCTTTTCGTATATGTTAAATTTTGCTTAAAGTAAATACCGTTAGTGCTTTATTTCGTAACTGCCTTCTCTTTTTATCGTATAGCAGTTTATGGTTTCATAATTTGTGGTCTATAGTTCTAATTACATTGCTTTCGGTATTTGTTTTATATTGCTTTAAGAAAAAATATATTTAGCGCTTTTTCTTCTTCATTGTTTTTCCTCTATATTAAAAAGCACTTTATAAGATTATACTTTGTGCTCTAGGGTTCTAATCACATTGTTTTTTGTATATGTTAAATAGTAGTTTAAGAGAATACAGTTAGTGCTTTCATTTCTTAATGGTTTTTTCTTTTTATAATATTGCACTTTATAGGATTATACTTTGTGCTCCATAGTGCTAATTAAAGAGCCTTCTGTATCTTTTTTATAATCCTTTAAGGGAATATATTAAGCACTTTTGTTTCTTCACTCTTTTCCCTCTATATTATAAAACACTTTATAATATTATACTCTTTGTTCTAGAGTTCTAATTACAGTGCTTTTTGTGTATGTTAAATAGTGCTTTAAGGGAATACGGTTAGTGCTTTTGTTTCTTTATTGCCTTTTCCTTTTATAATATAGCACTTTATGGGATTATACTTTGTGCTCTATAATCTAATTAGAGTGCTGCTTGTATTTGTTTTATAATGCTTCAATGGAATATATGTAGCGGGTTTTTTTTTCTTCACTGTTTTTCCTATATATTATAAAGCACTTTATAAGATTATACTTTGTGCTTTAGAGTTCTAATTATAGTGCTTTTCGTATTTGTTAAATAGTGGTCTAAGGGAATACCGCTATTGCTTTTGTTTCGTAACTGCCTTTTCTTTTTTTAATATAGCAGTTTATGGTTTTATAATTTGTGGTCTATAGTTCTAATTACAGTGTTTTCTGTATGTGTTTTATAATGCTTTAAGAGAATATATTTAGCGCATTTTTTTCTTCACTGTTTTTCCTCTATATTAAAAAGCACTATATAAGATTATACTTTGTGCTCTAGAGTTCTAATTTCAGTGCATTTTGTATATGTTAAGTAGTGCTTTAAGGGAATACAGTTAGTTCTTTCATTTCCTAATTGCTTTTTCTTTTTATAATATTGAACATTATGGGATTACACTTTGTGCTCCATAGTGCTAATTAAAGTGCTTTCTGTATTTGTTTTATAATCCTTTAAGGGAATACATTAAGCACTTTTGTTTCTTCACTGTTTTTTACTCTATATTATAGAACACTTTATAATATTAGACATTGTGTTCTAGACTTCTAATTACAGTGCTTTTCGTGTATGTTAAATAGTGCTTTAAGGAAATACGGTTAGTCCTTTTGTTTCATTAATGCCTTTTCTTTTTATAATATAGCACTTTATGAGATTATACTTTGTCCTCTATAGTTCTAAATACATTGCTTTTTGTATTTGTTTTATAATGCTTTAAGTGTATATACTTAGCGGTTTTTTTTTCATTGTTTTTCCTCTATATTATAAATGACTTTGTAATATTGTACTTTGTGCTTTAGAGTTCTAATTATAGTGCTTTTCGTCTATATTAAATAGTGGTTTATGGGAATACCGTTAGTGCTTTATTTCGTAACTGCCTTTTCTTTTTATAATATAGCAGTTTCTGGTCTTATAATTTGTGGTCTATAGTTCTAATTACAGTGTTTTCTGTATGTGTTTTATAATGATTTAAGAGAATATATTTAGCGCTTTTGTTTCTTCACTGATTTTCCTCTATACTAAAAACCACTTTATAGGAGTATACTTTGTGCTCTAAAGTTCTAATTTCAGTGCATTTTTTATATGTTATGTAGTGCTTTCAGAGTATACCGTTAGTGCTTTCATTTCTTAATTGCTTTTTCTTTTTAGCTTTCATTTCTTAATTGCTTTTTCTTTTTATAATATTGCTCTTTATGGGATTATACTTTGTGCTCCATAGTGCTAATTAAAGTGCTTTCTGTATTTGTTTTATAATTCTTTAAGGGAATATATTAAGCACTTTTGTTTCTTCATTGTTTTTCCTCTATATTATAAAACACTTTATAATATTGTACTTTGTGTTCTAGAGTTCTAATTACAGTGCTTATCGTGTATGTTAAACAGTGCTTGAAGGAAATACGGTTAGTGCTTTTGTTTCTTTAATGCCTTTTCTTTTTATAATATAGTAGTTTATGGGATTATACTTTGTACTTTATGCTTCTAATTACAGTGTTTTTTTGTATTTGTTTTATAATGCTTTAAGGGAATATATTTAGCGGTTTTTTTTCTTCCTTGTTTTTCCTCTATATTATAAAGCACTTTATAAGATTATACGTTGTGCTTTAGAGTTCTAATTATAGTTTTTTTCGTATATGATAAATAGTTCTTTACGGGAATACCGTTAGTGCTTTTGTTCTGTAACTGCCTTTTCATTTTATAATATCGCAGTTTATGGTTTTATAATTTGTGCTCTATAGTTTTAATTACAGTGTTTTCTATATTTGTTTTATAATTCTTTAAGAGAATATATTTAGCACTTTTGTTTCTTCATTGTTTTTCCTCTATATTAAAAAGCACTTTATAAGATAATACGTTTTGCTCTAGAGTTCTAGTTTCAGTGCTTTTTGTATATGTTAAAAAGTGGTTTAAGGGAATACAGTTAGTGCTTTCATTTCGTAATTGCTCTTTCATTTTTTAATATTGCACTTTATGGGATTATACTTTGTGCTTCATAGTGTCAATTAAAGTGGTTTCTGTATTTGTTTTATAATCCTTTAAGGGAATATATTAAGCACTTTTGTTTCTTCACTGTTTTTTACTCTATATTATAAAACACTTTATAATATTATACTTTGTGTTCTAGAGTTCTAATTACAGTGCTTTTCGTGTATGTTAAATAGTGCTTTAAGGGTATACGGTTAGCGCTTTTGTTTCTTTATTGCCTTTTTTTTTATAATATAGCACATTATAGGATTATATTTTGTGCTCTATAGTTCTAATTACAGTGCTTTTTTGCATTTGTTTTTTAATGCTTTAAGGGAATATATTTAGCCGTTTTTTTCTTCATTGTTTTTACTCTATATTATTAAGCACTTTATAAGATTATACGTTGTGCTTTAGAGTTCTAATTATAGTTTTTTTCGTATATGTTAAATAGTTCTTTACGGGAATACCGTTAGTGCTTTTGTTTAATAACTGCCTTTTCTTTTTATATAATATAGCAGTTTATGGTTTTATAATTTGTGCTCTATAGTTCTAACTATAGTGTTTTCTATATTTGTTTTATAATGCTTTAAGAGAATATTTTTAGCGTTTTTGTTTCTTCACTGTTTTTCTTCTATATTAAAAAGCACTTTATAAGATACGTTGTGCTCTAGAGTTCTAATTTCAGTTCTTTTTGTATATGTTAAATAGTACTTTAAGGGAATACAGTTAGTGCTTTCATTTCTTAATTGCTTTTCGTTTTTTAATATTGCACTTTATGAGATTATACTTTGTGCTCCATAGTGCTAACTAAAGTGCTTTCCGTATTTGTTTTATAATCCTTTAAGGGAATATATTAAGCACTCTTGTTTCTTCACTGTTTTTTACTCTATATTATAAAACACTATATAATATTATCTTTGTGTTCTTGAGTTCTAATTACAGTGCTTTTCGTGTATGTTAAATAGTGCTTTAAGGGAATACGGTTAGTGCTTTTGTTTCTTTATTGCCGTTTTTTTTTATAATATAGCACTTTATGGGATTACATTTTGTGCTCTATAGTTCTAATTACAGTGCTTTTTTGTATTTGTTTTATAATGCTTTAAGGGAATATATTTAGCGGTTTTTTTTCTTCATTGTTTTTCCTCAATATTATAAAGCACTTTATAAGATTTTACTTTGTGCTCTAGAGTTCTAATCACATTGCATTTTGTATATGTTAATTAGTGCTTAAAGAGACTACAATTAGTTCTTTTATTTCTTAAATTCTTTTTCTTTTTATAACATTGTACTTTATGGGATTATACTTTGTGCTCCATAGTGCTTATTAAAGTTTCTTATGTATTTGTTTTATAATCCTTAAAGGGAATGTATTAAGCACTTTTGTTTCTTCACTGTTTTTCCACTATATTATAAAACACTTTATAATATTATACTTTGTGTTCTAGAGTTCTAATTACAGTGCTTTTCGGGTATATTAAATAGTGCTTTAAGGGAATACGGTTAGTGCTTTTGTTTCTTTATTGCCTTTTTTTTTATAATATAGCTCTTTATGGGATTATACTTTTTTGCTCTATAGTTCTACTTACCATGCTTTTTTGTATTTGTTTTATAATGCTTTAAGGGAATATATTTAGCGGTTTTTTTTCTTCATTACTTTTCCTCTATATTATTAAGCACTTTATAAGATTTTACTTTGTGCTCTAGAGTTCTAATCACATTGCTTTTTGTATATGTTAAATAGTGCTTAAAGAGACTACAGTTAGTGCTTTTATTTCTTAAATTTTTTTTGTTTTTACAACATTGCACTTTATCGGATTATACTTTGTGCTCCATAGTGCTAATTAAAGTGTCTTACGTATTTGTTTTATAATCCTTTAAGGGAATATATTAAGCACTTTTGTTTCTTCACTGTTTTTCCTCTATATTATAAAACACTTTATAATATTATACTTTGTGCTCTGCATTTCTAATTACAGTGCTTTTTGTATATGTTAAATAGTGCTTTAAGGGAATACGGTCAGTGCTTTTGTTTCTTTATTGCCATTTCTTTTTATAATATAGCACTTTATGGGATTATACTTTGTCCTCTATAGTTCTAATTACAGTGTTTTTTGTATTTGTTATGTATTGCTTTAAGGGAATATATTTAGCGGTTTTTTTCATTGTTTTTCCTCTATATTATAAAGCACTTTATAATATTATACTTTGTGCTTTAGAGTTCAAATTATAGTGCTTTTCGTATATGTTAAATAGTGCTTTAAGGGAATACCGTTAGTGCTTTATTTCGTAACTGCCTTTTCTTTTTATAATATAGCAGTTTATGGTTTTATAATTTGTGGTCTACAGTTCTAATTACAGTTTTTTCTGTATGTGTTTTATAATGCTTTAAGCGAATATATTTAGCGCTTTTGCTTCTTCACTGTTTTTTCTCTATATTAAAAAGCACTTTATAAGATTATACTTTGTGCTCTAGAGTTCTAATTTCAGTGCATTTTGTAGTGCTTTAAGGGTATACAGTTAGTTCTTTCATTTCTTAATTGCTTTTTCTTTTTATAATATTGCTCTTTTTGAGATTATACTTTGCGCTCCATAGTGCTAATTAAAGTGCTTTCTTTATTTGTTTTATAATTCTTTAAGGGAATATATTAAGCACTTTTGTTTCTTAACTGTTTTTCCTCTATATTACAAAACACTTTATAATATTATACTTTGTGTTCTACAGTTCTAATTACAATGCTTATCGTGTATGTTAAATAGTGCTTTAAGGAAATACGGTCAGTGCTTTTGTTTCTTTACTGCCTTTTCTTTTTATAATATCGTACTTTATGGGATTAGACTTTGTGCTTTATACTTCTAATTACAATGTTTTTTTTTATTTGTTTTATAATGCTTTAAGGGAATATATTAGCGGTTTTTTTCTTCATTGTTTTTCCTCTATATTATTAAGCACTTTATAAGATTATACGTTGTGCTTTAGAGTTCTAATTATAGTTTTTTTCGTATATGTTAAATAGTTCTTTACGGGAATACCGTTAGTTCTTTTGTTTCGTAACTGCCTTTTCTTTTTATAATATAGCAGTTTATGGTTTTATATTTTGTGCTCTATAGTTCTAATTACAGTGTTTTCTATATTTGTTTTATAATGCTTTAAGAGAATATATTAGCACTTTTGTTTCATCATTGTTTTTCCTCTATATTAAAAAGCACTTTATAGCATTATACGTTGTGCTCTAGAGTTCTAATTTCAGTGCTTTTTGTATATGTTAAATAGTGCTTTAAGAGAATACAGCTAGTGCTTTCATTTCTTAATTGCCTTTTCTTTTTATAATATTGCACATTATGGGATTACACTTTATGCTCCATAGTGCTAATTAAAGTTCTTTCTGTATTTGTTTTATAATCCTCTAAGGGAATACATTAAGCACTTTTGTTTCTTCACTGTTTTTTACTCTTTATTATAAAACACTTTATAATATTAGACTTTGTGTTCTAGACTTCTAATTACAGTGCTTTTCGTGTATGTTAAATAGTGCTTTAAGGGAATACGGTTAGTCCTTTTGTTTCTTTATTTCCTTTTCTTTTTACAATATAGCACTTTATGGGCTTATACGTTGTGCTCTATAATTCTCATTAAAGTGCTTTTTGTATTTTTTTAATAATGCTTTAAGGGAATATATTCAGCGGTTTTTTTTTCCATTGTTTTTCCTCTATATTATAAAGCACTTTATAAGATTATACTTTGTGCTTTAGAGCTCTACTTATAGTGCTTTTCGTATATGTTAAATTTTGCTTTAAGTGAATACCGTTAGTGCTTTATTTCGTAACTGCATTTTCTTTTTATAGTATAGCAGTTTATGGTTTCATAATTTGTGGTCTATAGTTCTAATTACATTGCTTTCGGTATTTGTTTTATATTGCTTTAAGAAAAAATATATTTAGCGCTTTTTCTTCTTCACTGTTTTTCCTCTATATCAAAAAGCACTTTATAAGATTATACTTTGTGCTCTAGGGTTCTAATCACATTGTTTTTTGTATATGTTAAATAGTACTTTAAGAGAATACAGTTAGTGCTTTCATTTCTTAATGGTTTTTTCTTTTTATAATATTGCACTTTATAGGATTATACTTTGTGCTCCATAGTGCTAATTAAAGAGCCTTCTGTATTTTTTTTATAATCCTTTAAGGGAATATATTAAGCACTTTTGTTTCTTCACTCTTTTTCCTCTATATTATAAAACAGTTTATAATATTATACTTTGTGTTCTAGAGTTCTAATTACAGTGCTTTTTGTGTATGTTAAATAGTGCTTTAAGGGAATACGGTTAGTGCTTTTGTTTCTTTATTGCCTTTTGCTTTTTATAATATAGCACTTTATGGGATTATACTTTGTGCTCTATAATCTAATTAGAGTGCTGTTTGTATTTGTTTTATAATGCTTCAAGGGAATATATGTAGCGGGTTTTTTTTCTTCATTTTTTTTCCTATACATTATAGAGCACTTTATAAGATTATACTTTGTGCTTTAGAGTTCTAATTATAGTGCTTTTCGTATTTGTTAAATAGTGGTCTAAGGGAATACCGTTATTGCTTATGTTTCGTAACTGCCTTTTCTTTTTTTAATATAGCAGTTTATGGTTTTATAATTTGTGGTCCATAGTTCTAATTACAGTGTTTCATGTATGTGTTTATATATGCTTTAAGAGAATATATTTAGCGCGTTTTTTTCTTCACTGTTTTTCCTCTATATTAAAAAGCACTATATAAGATTATACTTTGTGCTCTACAGTTCTAATTTCAGTGCATTTTGTATATGTTAAGTAGTGCTTTAAGGGAATACAGTTAGTTCTTTCATTTCCTAATTGCTTTTTCTTTTTATAATATTGAACATTATGGGATTACAGTTTGTGCTCCATAGTGCTAATTAAACTGCTTTCTGTATTTGTTTTATAATCCTTTAAGGGAATACATTAAGCACTTTTGTTTCTTCACTGTTTTTTACTCTATATTATAAAACACTTTATAATATTAGACTTTGTGTTCTAGACTTCTAATTACAGTGCTTTTCGTGTATGTTAAATAGTGCTTTAAGGAAATACGGTTAGTCCTTTTGTTTTTTTATTGCCATTTCTTTTTAAAATATAGCACTTTATGAGATTATACTTTGTGCTCTATAATTCTTATTACAGTGCTTTTTGTATTTGTTTTATAATGCTTTAAGGGAATATATTAAGCGGTTTTTTTTTCATTGTTTTTCCTCTATATTATAAAGCACTTTATAAGATTATACTTTGTGCTTTAGAGCTCTACTTATAGTGCTTTTCGTATATGTTAAATTTTGCTTAAAGTAAATACCGTTAGTGCTTTATTTCGTAACTGCCTTTTCTTTTTAGTATATAGCAGTTTATGGTTTTATAATTTGTGGTCTATAGTTCTAATTACATTGCTTTCGGTATTTGTTTTATAATGCTTTAAGAAAAAATATATTTAGCGATTTTGTTTCTTCACTGTTTTTCCTCTATATTAAAAAGCACTTCATAAGATTATACGTTGTGCTATAGAGTTCTAATTTTAGAGCTTTTTGTATATGTTAAATAGTGCTTTTGTTTCATTATTGCCTTTTCTTTTTATAATATAGCACTTTATGAGATTATACTTTGTCCTCTATAATTCTTATTACAGTGCTTTTTGTATTTGTTTTATAATGCTTTAAGGGAATATATTTAGCGGTTTTTTTTTTCATTGTTTTTCCTCTATATTATAAGGCACTTTATAAGATTATACTTTGTGCTTTAGAGCTCTACTTATAGTGCTTTTCGTATATGTTAAATTTTGCTTAAAGTAAATACCGTTAGTGCTTTATTTCGTAACTGCCTTTTCTTTTTATAGTATAGCAGTTTATGGTTTTATAATTTGTGGTCTATAGTTCTAATTACATTGCTTTCGGTATTTGTTTTATAATGCTTTAAGAAAAAATATATTTAGCGATTTTGTTTCTTCACTGTTTTTCCTCTATATTAAAAAGCACTTCATAAGATTATACGTTGTGCTATAGAGTTCTAATTTTAGAGCTTTTTGTATATGTTAAATAGTGCTTTTGTTTCATTATTGCCTTTTCTTTTTATAATATAGCACTTCATGAGATTATACTTTGTCCTCTATAGTTCTAATTACATTGCTTTTTGTATTTGTTTTATAATGCTTTAAGGGTATATACTTAGCGGTTTTTTTTTCATTGTTTTTCCTCTATATTATAAAGGACTTTATAATATTGTACTTTGTGCTTTAGAGTTCTAATTATAGTGCTTTTCGTATATATTAAATAGTGCTTTGTGGGAATACCGTTAGTGCTTTATTTCGTAACTGCCTTTTCTTTTTATAATATAGCAGTTTCTGGTCTTATAATTTGTGGTCTATAGTTCTAATTACAGTGTTTTCTGTATGTGTTTTATAATGATTTAAGAGAATATATTTAGCGCTTTTGTTTCTTCACTGTTTTTCCTCTATACTAAAAACCACTTTATAAGAGTATACTTTGTGCTCTAAAGTTCTAACTTCAGTGCATTTTTTATATGTTATGTAGTGCTTTCAGAGTATACCGTTAGTGCTTTCATTTCTTAATTGCTTTTTCTTTTTATAATATTGCTCTTTATGGGATTATACTTTGTGCTCCATAGTGCTAATTAAAGTGCTTTCTGTATTTGTTTTATAATTCTTTAAGGGAATATATTAAGCAATTTTGTTTCTTCATTGTTTTTCCTCTATATTATAAAACACTTTATAATATTGTACTTTGTGTTCTAGAGTTCTAATTACAGTGCTTATCGTGTATGTTAAACAGTGCTTGAAAGAAATACGGTTAGTGCTTTTGTTTCTTTACTGCCTTTTCTTTTTATAATATAGTACTTTATGGGATTATACTTTGTACTTTATGCTTCTAATTACAGTGTTTTTTTGTATTTGTTTTATAATGCTTTAAGGGAATATATTTGTTTTATAAAGCACTTTATAAGATTATACGTTGTGCTTTAGAGTTCTAATTATAGTTTTTTTCGTATATGATAAATAGTTCTTTACGGGAATACCGTTAGTGCTTTTGTTCTGTAACTGCCTTTTCATTTTATAATATCGCAGTTTATGGTTTTATAATTTGTGCTCTATAGTTTTAATTACAGTGTTTTCTATATTTGTTTTATAATGCTTTAAGAGAATATATTTAGCACTTTTGTTTCTTCATTGTTTTTCCTCTATATTAAAAAGCACTTTATAAGATAATACGTTTTGCTCTAGAGTTCTAGTTACAGTGCTTTTTGTATATGTTAAAAAGTGCTTTAAGGGAATACAGTTAGTGCTTTCATTTCTTAATTGCTCTTTCATTTTTTAATATTGCACTTTATGGGATTATACTTTGTGCTTCATAGTGTCAATTAAAGTGGTTTCTGTATTTGTTTTATAATCCTTTAAGGGAATATATTAAGCACTTTTGTTTCTTCACTGTTTTTTACTCTATATTATAAAACACTCTGTAATATTATACTTTGTGTTCTAGAGTTCTAATTACAGTGCTTTTTGTGTATGTTAAATAGTGCTTTAAGGGAATACGGTTAGTGCTTTTGTTTCTTTATTGCCGTTTTTTTTTATCATATAGCACTTTATGGGATTACATTTTGTGCTCTATAGTTCTAATTACAGTGCTTTTTTGTATTTGTTTTATAATGCTTTAAGGGAATATAGTTAGCGGTTTTTTTTCTTCATTGTTTTTCCTCAATATTATAAAGCACTTTATAAGATTTTACTTTGTGCTCTAGAGTTCTAATCACATTGCATTTTGTATATGTTAATTAGTGCTTAAAGAGACTACAGTTAGTGCTTTTATTTCTTAAATTTTTTTTCTTTTTATAACATTGTACTTTATGGGATTATACTTTGTGCTCCATAGTGCTAATTAAAGTTTCTTATGTATTTGTTTTATAATCCTTTAAGGGAATGTATTAAGCACTTTTGTTTCTTCACTGTTTTTCCTCTATATTATAAAACGCTTTATAATATTATACTTTGTGTTCTAGAGTTCTAATTACAGTGCTTTTCGGGTATATTAAATAGTGCTTTAAGGGAATACGGTTAGTGCTTTTGTTTCTTTATTGCCTTTTTTTTTATAATATAGCTCTTTATGGGATTATACTTTTTTGCTCTATAGTTCTACTTAGCATGCTTTTTTGTATTTGTTTTATAATGCTTTAAGGGAATATATTTAGCGGTTTTTTTTCTTCATTACTTTTCCTCTATATTATTAAGCACTTTATAAGATTTTACTTTGTGCTCTAGAGTTCTAATCACATTGCTTTTTGTATATGTTAAATAGTGCTTAAAGAGACTACAGTTAGTGCTATTACTTCTTAAATTTTTTTTGTTTTTATAACATTGCACTTTATCGGATTATACTTTGTGCTCCATAAGGCTAATTAAAGTGTCTTACGTATTTGTTTTATAATCCTTTAAGGGAATATATTAAGCACTTTTGTTTCTTCACTGTTTTTCCTCTATATTATAAAACACTTTATAATACTATACTTTGTGCTCTGCATTTCTAATTACAGTGCTTTTTGTATATGTTAAATAGTGCTTTAAGGGAATACGGTCAGTGCTTTTGTTTCTTTATTGCCATTTCTTTTTATAATATAGCACTTTATGGGATTATACTTTGTCCTCTATAGTTCTAATTACTGTGTTTTTTGTATTTGTTATGTATTGCTTTAAGGGAATATATTTAGCGGTTTTTTTCATTGTTTTTCCTCTATATTATAAAGCACTTTATAATATTATACTTTGTGCTTTAGAGTTCAAATTATAGTGCTTTTCGTATATGTTAAATAGTGCTTTAAGGGAATACCGTTAGTGCTTTATTTCGTAACAGCCTTTTCTTTTTATAATATAGCAGTTTATGGTTTTATAATTTGTGGTCTATAGTTCTAATTACAGTTTTTTCTGTATGTGTTTTATAATGCTTTAAGCGAATATATTTAGCGCTTTTGTTTCTTCACTGTTTTTTCTCTATATTAAAAAGCACTTTATAAGATTATACTTTGTGCTCTAGAGTTCTAATTTCAGTGCATTTTGTATATGTTAAGTAGTGCTTTAAGGGTATACAGTTAGTTCTTTCATTTCTTAATTGCTTTTTCTTTTTATAATATTGCTCTTTTTGAGATTATACTTTGTGCTCCATAGTGCTAATTAAAGTGCTTTCTTTATTTGTTTTATAATTCTTTAAGGGAATATATTAAGCACTTTTGTTTCTTCACTGTTTTTCCTCTATATTATAAAACACTTTATAATATTATACTTTGTGTTCTAAAGTTCTAATTACAGTGCTTCTCGTGTATGTTAAATAGTGCTTTAAGGAAATACGGTCAGTGCTTTTGTTTCTTTACTGCCTTTTCTTTTTATAATATAGTACTTTATGGGAATAGACTTTGTGCTTTATACTTCTAATTACAGTGTTTTTTTGTATTTGTTTTATAATGCTTTAAGGGAATATATTAGCGATTTTTTTCTTCATTGTTTTTCCTCTATATTATTAAGCACTTCATAAGATTATACGTTGTGCTTTAAAGTTCTAATTATAGTTTTTTTCGTATATGTTAAATAGTTCTTTACGGGAATACCGTTAGTTCTTTTGTTTCGTAACTGCCTTTTCTTTTTATAATATAGCAGTTTATGGTTTTATATTTTGTGCTCTATAGTTCTAATTACAGTGTTTTCTATATTTGTTTGATAATGCTTTAAGAGAATATATTAGCACTTCTGTTTCATCATTGTTTTTCCTCTATATTAAAAAGCACTTTATAACATTATACGTTGTGCTCTAGAGTTCTAATTTCAGTGCTTTTTGTATATGTTAAATAGTGCTTTAAGAGAATACAGTTAGTGCTTTCATTTCTTAATTGCCTTTTCTTTTTATAATATTGCACATTATGGGATTACACTTTGTGCTCCATAGTGCTAATTAAAGTTCTTTCTGTATTTGTTTTATAATCCTTTAAGGGAATACATTAAGCACTTTTGTTTCTTCACTGTTTTTTACTCTTTATTATAAAACACTTTATAATATTAGACTTTGTGTTCTAGACTTCTAATTACAGTGCTTTTCGTGTATGTTAAATAGTGCTTTAAGGGAATACGGTTAGTCCTTTTGTTTCTTTATTGCCTTTTCTTTTTACAATATAGCACTTTATGGGATTATACGTTGTGCTCTATAATTCTCATTACAGTGCTTTTTGTATTTTTTTAATAATGCTTTAACGGAATATATTTAGCGATTTTTTTTTTCATTGTTTTTCCTCTATATTATAAAGCACTTTATAAGATTATACTTTGTGCTTTAGAGCTCTACTTATAGTGCTTTTCGTATATGTTAAATTTTGCTTTAAGTGAATACCGTTAGTGCTTTATTTCGTAACTGCCTTTTCTTTTTATAGTATAGCAGTTTATGGTTTCATAATTTGTGGTCTATAGTTCTAATTACATTGCTTTCGGTATTTGTTTTATATTGCTTTAAGAAAAAATATATTTAGCGCTTTTGTTTCTTCACTGTTTTTCCTCTATATTAAAAAGCACTTTATAAGATTATACTTTGTGCTCTAGAGTTCTAATCACATTGTTTTTTGTATATGTTAAATAGTGCTTTAAGAGAATACAGTTAGTGCTTTCATTTCTTAATGGTTTTTTCTTTTTATAATATTGCACTTTATGAGATTATACTTTGTGCTCCATAGTGCTAATTAAAGAGCCTTCTTTATTTGTTTTATAACCCTTTAAGGGAATACATTAAGCACTTTTGTTTCTTCACTCTTTTTCCTCTATATTATAAAACACTTTATAATATTATACTTTGTGTTCTAGAGTTCTAATTACAGTGGTTTTTGTGTATGTTAAATAGTGCTTTAAGCGAATACGGTTAGCGCTTTTGTTTCTTTATTGCCTTTTCTTTTTATAATGTAGCACTTTATGGGATTATACTTTGTGCTCTATAATCTAATTAGAGTGTTGTTTGTATTTGTTTTATAATGCTTTAAGGAAATATATGTAGCGGGTTTTTTTTCTTCATTGTTTTTCCTCTATATTATAAAGCACTTTATAAGATTATACTTTGTGCTTTAGAGTTCTAATTATAGTGCTTTTCGTATATGTTAAATAGTGGTTTAAGGGAATACCATTATTGGTTTTGTTTCGTAACTCCCTTTTCTTTTATTAATATAGCAGTTTATGGTTTTATAATCTGTGGTCTATAGTTCTAATTACAGTGTTTTCTGTATGTGTTTTATAATGCTTTAAGAGAATATATTTAGCGCTTTTGTTTCTTCACTGTTTTTCCTCTATATTAAAAAGCACTTTATAATATTATACTTTGTGCTCTAGAGTTCTAATTTCAGTGCATTTTGTATATGTTAAGTAGTGCTTTAAGGGAATACAGTTAGTTCTTTCATTTCTTAATTGCTTTTTCTTTTTATAATATTGCTCTTTATGGGATTATACTTTGTGCTCCATAGTGCTAATTAACGTGCTTTCTGTATTTGTTTCGTAATTCCTTAAGGGAATATATTAAGCACTTTTGTTTCTTCATTGTGTTTCCTCTATATTATAAAACACTTTATAATATTATACTTTGTGTTCTAGAGTTCTAATTACAGTGCTTATCGTGTATGTTAAATAGTGCTTTAAGGAAATACGGTCAGTGCTTTTGTTTCTTTACTGCCTTTTCTTTTTATAATATAGTACTTTATGGGATTATACTTTGTGCTTTATACATCTAATTACAGTGTTTTTTGTATTTGTTTTATAATGCTTTAAGGGAATATATTTAGCGGTTTCTTTCTTCATTGTTTTTCCTCTATATTATTAAGCACTTTATAAGATTATACGTTGTGCTTTAGAGTTCTAATTATAGTTTTTTTCGTATATGTTAAATAGTTCTTTACGGGAATACCGTTAGTGCTTTTGTTTCGTAACTGCCTTTTCTCTTTATAATATAGCAGTTTATGGTTTTATAATTTGTGCTCTATAGTTCTAATTACAGTGTTTTCTATATTTGTTTTATAATGCGTTAAGAGAATATATTAGCAGTTTTGTTTCTTCACTGTTTTTCCTCTATATTAAAAAGGACTTTATAATATTATACGTTGTGCTCTAGAGTTCCAATTACAGTGCTTTTTGTATATGTTAAATAGTGCTTTAAGGGAATACGGTTAGTTCTTTTGTTTCTTTATTGCCTTTTCTTTTTATAATATAGCACTTTTTGGGATCATACTTTGTGCTCTATACTTCTAATTACAGTGTTTTTTTGTATTTTTTTAAAACGCTTTAAGAGAATATATTTAGCGGTTTTTTTTCCATTGTTTTTCCTCTATATTATAAAGCACTTTATAAGATTATACTTTGTGCTTTAGAACTCTACTTATAGTGCTTTTCGTATATGTTTAAATAGTGGTTTAAGGGAATACCGTTAGTGCTTTCGTTTCGTAACTGCCTTTTCTTTTTATAATATATTACTTTACGGTTTTACAATTTGTGCTCTATGGTTCTAATTACAGTGCTTTCTGTATTTGTTTTATAATGCTTTAAGAGAATATATTTAGCGCTTTTGTTTCTTTACTATTTTTCCTCTATATTCAAATGCACTTTATAAGATTATACTTTGTCCTCTAGAGTTCTAAGCATATTGCTTTTTGTATATGTTAAATAGTGCTTTAAGAGAATACAAGTAGTGCTTTCACTTCTTAATTGCTTTTGCTTTTTATAATATTGCACTTTACGGGATTATAATTTGTGCTTCATAGTGCTAATTAAAGTGCTTTCTGTATTTGTTTTTATAATCCTTTAAGGGAATATATTAAACACTTTTGTTTCTTCACTGTTTTGTACTGTATATTATAAAACACTTTATAATATTATACTTTGCGTTCTAGAGTTCTAATTACAGAGCTTTTCGTGTATGTTAAATAGTGCTTTAAGGGAATACGGTTAGTGTTTTTGTTTCTTTATTGCCTTTTCTTTTTATAATATAGCACTTTATGGGATTATACTTTGTGCTCTATAATCTAATTAGAGCGCTGTTTGTATTTGTTTTATAATGCTTTAAGGGAATATATGTAGCGGGTTTTTTTTCTTCATTGTTTTTCCTCTATATCATAAAGCACTTTATAAGATTATACTTTGTGCTTTAGAGTTCTAATTATAGTGCTTTTCGTATATGTTAAATAGTGGTTTAAGGAAATACCGTTATTGCTTTTGTTTCGTAACTGCCTTTTCTTTTTATAATATAGCAGTTTATGGTTTTATAATTTGTGGTCTATAGTTCTAATTACAGTGTTTTCTGTATGTGTTTTATAATGCTTTAAGAGAATATATTTAGCGCTTTTGTTTCTTCACTGTTTTTCCTCTATAGTAAAAAGCACTTTATAAGATTATACTTTGTGCAATAGAGTTCTAATCACATTGCCTTTTGTATATGTTAAATAGTGCTTTAAGAAAATACAGTTAGTGCTTTCATTTCTTAGTTGTTTTTCTTTTTATAATATTGCACTTTATGGGATTATACTTTGTGCTCCATAGCGCTAATTAAAGTGCTTTCTGTATTTGTTTTATAATCCTTTAAAGGAATAGATTAAGCACTTTTGTTTCTTCACTCTTTTGCCTCTATATTATAAAACACTTTATAATATTATACTTTGTGTTCTAGAGTTCTAATTACAGTGCCTTTTGTGTATGTTAAATAGTGCTTTAAGGGAATACGGTTAGTGCTTTTGTTTCTTTATTGCCTTTTCTTTTAATAATATAGCACTTTATGGGATTATACTTTGTGCTCTATGCTTCTAATTACAGTGCTTTTTGTTATTTGTTTTATAATGCTTTAAGGGAATATATTTAGTGGTTTTTTTTCTTCATTGTTTTTCTTCTATATTATAAAGCACTTTATAAGATTATACTTTGTGCTTTAGAGTTCTAATTATAGTTTTTTTCGTATAGGTTTAATAGTGCTTTATGGGAATACCGTTAGTGCTTTTGTTTCTAACTGCCTTTTCTTTTTATAATATAGCAGTTTATGGTTTAGAATTTGTGCTCTATAGTTCTAATTACAGTGTTTCCTATATTTGTTTTATAATGCTTTAAGAGAATATATTTAGTGTTTTTGTTTCTTCATTGTTTTTCCTTTATCTTAAAAAGCACTTTATAAGATTATACGTTGTGCTCTAGAGTTCTAATTTTAGTGCTTTTTGTATATGTTAAATATTGTTTTAAGGGAATACAGTTAGTGCTTTCATTTCTTAATTGTTTTTTCTTTTTTTAATATTGCACTTGATGGGATTATAATTTGTGCTTCATAGCGCTAATTAAAGTGTTTTCTGTAATTGTTTTATAATCCTTTAAGGGAATATATTAAGCACTTTTGTTTCTTCACTATTTTTTACTCTATATTATAAAACACTTTATAATATTATACTTTGCGCTCTAGAGTTCTAATTACAGAGCTTTTCGTGTATGTTAAATAGTGCTTTAAGGGAATACGGTTAGTGCTGTTGTTTCTTTATTGCCTTTTCTTTTTATAATATAGCACTTTATGGGATTATACTTTGTTCTCTATAGTTCTAATTAAAGTGCTTTTTTTTATTTGTTTTATAATGCTTTAAGGGAATATATTTAGCGGTTTTTTCTCTTCGTTTTTTTTCCTCTATATTAAAAAGCACTTTATAAGATTATACTTTGTGCTTTAGAGTTCTAATTATAGTGCTTTTCGTATATGTTAAATAGTGGTTTAAGGGAATACCGTTAGTGCTTTTGTTTCGTAACTGCCTTTTCTTTTTATAATATAGCAGTTTAAGGTTTTATAATTTGTGCTCTATGGTTTTAATTACAGTCTTTTCTGTATGTGTTTTATAATCCTTTAAGAGAATATGTTTAGCGCTTTTGTTTCTTCATTGTTTTTCCTCTATATTAAAAAGCACTTTATAAGATTATACTTTGTGCTCTAGAGTTCTATTTTCAGTGCAGTTTGTATATGTTAAGTAGTCCTTTAAGGGAATACAGTTAGTGCTTTCATTTCTTAATTGCTTTTTCTTTTTATAATATTGCTCTTTATGGGATTTTACTTTGTGCTCCATAGTGCTAAATAAAGTGCTTTCTGTATTTGTTTTATAATTCTTTAACGGAATATATTAAGCACTTTTTTTCTTCACTGTTTTTCCTCTATATTATAAAACACTTTATAATATTATACGTTGTGTTCTAGAGTTCTAATTACAGTGCTTTTCGTGTATGTTAAATCGTGCTTTAAGGGATTAAGGTTAGTGTTTTTTTCTCTTTTTTGGGATTATACTTGGTGCTATATAGTTCTAATTACAGTGCTTTTTTTATTTGTTTTATAATGCTTTAAGGGAATATATTTAGCGGTTTTTTTTCTTCATTTCATTTCCTCTATATTATAAAGCACTTTATAAGATTATAATTTGTGATTTAGAGTCCTAATTGTGGTGCTTTTCGTATATGTTAAATAGTGGTTTAAGGGAATACCGTTAGGGCTTTTGTTTTGTAACTGCCTTTTCTTTTTATAATATAGTAGTTTATGGTATAATATGTGCTCTATGGTTCTAATTACAGTGTTTTCTGTATTTGTTTTATAACGCTTTTAGAAAATATATTTAGCGCTTTTGTTTCTTCACTATTTTTCCTCTATATTAAAATGCACTTTATAAGATTATACTTTGTGCTCTAAAGTTCTAAGCTCATTGCTTTTTGTATATATTAAATAGTGCTTTAAGAGAATACATGTAGTGCTTTCATTTCTTAATTGTTTTTTCTTTTTATAATATTGCACTTTATGGGATTATAATTTGTGCTTCATAGTGCTAATTAAAGTGCTTTCTGTATTTGTTTTTATAATCCGTTAAGGGAATATATTAAGCACTTTGTTTCTTCCCTGTTTTTTACTCTATATTATAAAACACTTTATAATATTATACTTTGTGTTATAGAGTTCTAATTACAGTTCTTTTTGTGTATGTTAAATAGTGTTTTAAGGGAATACGGTTAGTGCTTTTGTTTCTTTATTGCCTTTTCTTTCAATAATATAGCACTTTATGGGATTATACTTTGTGCTCTATACTTCTAATTACAGTGTTTTTTGTTATTTGTTTTATAATGCTTTAAGGGAATATATTTAGTGGTTTTTTTCTTCATTGTTTTTCTTCTATATTATAAAGCACTTTATAAGATTATACTTTGTGCTTTAGAGTTCTAATTATAGTTTTTTTCGTATAGGTTAAATAGTGCTTATGGGAATACCGTTAGTGCTTTTGTTTCGTAACTGCCTTTTCTTTTTATAATATAGCAGTTTATGGTTTTCTAATTTGTGCTCTATGGTTTTAATTACAGTCTTTTCTGTATGTGTTTTATAATGCTTTAAGAGAATATATTTAGCGCTTTTGTTTCTTCACTATTTTTCCTCTATATTAAAAAGCACTTTATAAGATTATACGTTGTGCTCTAGAGTTCTAATTTCAGTGCTTTTTCTATATGTTAAATATTGCTTTAAGGGAATACAGTTAGTGTTTTAATTTCTTAATTGCTTTTTCTTTTTTTAATATTGCACTTTATGGGATTATAATTTGTGCTTCATAGTGCTAATTAAAGTGCTCTATGTATTTTGTTTTATAATCCTTTAAGGGAATATATTAAGCACTTTCGTTTCTTCTCTGTTTTTTACCCTATATTATAAAAAAATTTATAATATTATACTTTGTGTTCAAGAGTTCTAATTACAGAGCTTTTCGTGTATGTTAAATAGTGCTTTAAGGGAATACGGTTAGTGCTTTTGTTTTTTTATTGCCTTTTCTTTTTATAATGTAGCACTTTATTGGATTATGGTTTGTGCTATATAGTTCTAATTACAGTGCTTTTTTTTATTTGTTTAATAATGCTTTAAGGGAATATATTTAGCGGTTTCTTTTCTTCATTGTTTTTCATCTATATTATAAAGCACTTTATAAGATTATACGTTGTGCTTTAGAGTTCTAATTATAGTCCTTTTCGTATATGTTAAATAGTGGTTTAAGGGAATACCATTAGTGCTTTTGTTTCGTAAGTGCCTTTTCGTTTTATAATATAGCAGTTTATGGTTTATAATTTGTGCTCTATGGTTCTAATTACAGTGCTTTCTGTATTTGTTTTATAATGCTTTGAGAGAATATATTTAGCACTTTTGTTTCTTCGCTGCTTTCCTTTATAATATTAACATAAACACTTTATTAGATTATACTTTGTGCTCTAAAGTTCTAATTACAGTGCTTTCCGTATATGTTAAATAGTGCTTTAAGGACAGAAAGTTAGTGCTTTTGTTTCCTAACTACCTTTTCTTAGCACTTTTTGGGTTTATACATTGTGCTCTATAGTTCTAATTACAGTGGAAGCATACTTTGCTCCGGAACAAAGTATAATCTTATATAATATTGGGGCACCAATTATATTGCACTTTATATTTTCCATCTTATACTTTTCTTTTCGTATAAGTTGCTAGTGCTTTCATTTCTTAATTGCTTTTTCTTTTTATAATATTGCACTTTATGGCATTATACTTTGTGCTCCATAGTGCTAATTAAAGTGCTTTTTGTATTTGTTTTATAATCCTTTAAGGGAATATATTAAGCACTTTTGTTTCTTCACTTATTTTCCTCTGTATTATAGAACACTTTATAATATTATACTTTGTGTTCTAGAGTTCTACTTACAGTCTCGTATATGATAAATAGTGCTTCAAGGAAATACGGTTAGTGCGTTTGTTTCTTTATTGCCTTTTCTTTTTATAATATAGCACTTTATGGGATTATACTTTGTGCTCTATAGTTCTAATTACAGTGTTTTTTGTATTTGTTTTATAATGCTTTAAGGGAATATATTTAGCGGTTTTTTTTCTTCATTGTTTTTCCTCTATATTATAAAGCATTTTATATGATTATACTTTGTACTTTAGAGTTCTAATTATAGTGCTTTTCGTATATGTTAAATTGTGCTTTAAAAGAATACAGTTAGTGTTTTTGCTAATTAATTGGCTTTTCTTTTTATAATATAGCACTTTATTGTTTTATAATTTGTGCTATATAGTTCCAATTACAATGCTTTCTGTATTTGTTTTATAATGCTTTAAGAGAATATATTTAGCGCTTTTGTTTCTTCATTGTATTTTGTTCTATATTAAAAAGTACTCTATGAGATTATACTTTGTGCTCTAGAGTTCTAATCATAGTGCTTTTCGTATATGTTAAATAGTGCTTTAAGGGAATACAGTTAGTGCTTTCATTTCTTTTTTTTTTTCTTTTTATAATATTGCACTTTATGGCATTATACATTGTGCTCCATAGTGCTAATTAAATCGCTTTATGTATTTGTATTATAATCCTTTAAGGGAATATATTAAGCACTTTTGTTTCTTCATTTTCCTCTATATTATGAAAGACTTTATAATATTTTACTTTGTGTTCTAGAGTTCTAATTACAGTGTTTTTCGTATATGATAAATAGTGCTTCAAGGAAATACGGTTTGTGCTTTTGCTTCTTTATTGCCTTTTCTTTTTATAATATAGCACTTTATGGGATTATACTTTGTGCTCTATAATTCTAATTAGAGTGCTTTTTGTATTTGTTATATAATTCTTTAAGGGAATATATGTAGTGCGTTTTTTTCTTCATTGTTTTTCCTCTATATTATAAAGCACCTTATAAGATTATAGTTTGTGCTTTAGAGTTCTAATTATAGTGCTTTTCGTATATGTTAAATAGCGCTTTAATGAAATACAGTTAGTACATTTGTTAATTAATTGGCTTTTCTTTTTATAATATAACACTTTATGGTTTTACAATTTGTGCTCTATAGTTCTAATTACAATCTTTTTTGTACTTGTTTTATAATGCTTTAAGAGAATATACTTAGCGTTTTTGTTTCTACACTGTTTTTCCTCTATATTAAGAAACACTTTATAAGATTATACTTTGTGCTCTAGAGTTCTAATCACAGTGCTTTTCGTATATGTTAAACAGTGCTTTAAGGGAATATAGTTAGTGCTTTCATTTCTTAATTGCTTTTGCTTTTTATAATATTGCACTTTATGGGATTATACTTTGTGCTCCATAGTGCTAATTAAAGTACTTTCTGTATTTGTTTTATAATCCTTTAAGGGAACATATTAAGCACTTTTCTTTCTTCACTGTTTTTCCTCTATATTATAAAACACTTTATAATAGTATAATTTGTGTTCTAGAGTTCTAATTACAGTGCTTTTCGTATATGTTAGAAAGTGTTTCAAGGAAATACGGTTAGTGCTTTTGTTTCTTTATTGCCTTTTCTTTTTATAATATTGCACTTTATGGGATTATACTTTGTGCTCTATAATTCTAATTAGAGTGCTTTTTGTATTTGTTTTATAATGCTTTAAGGGAATATATGTACCGGGTTTTTTTCTTCATTGTTTTTCCTCTATATTATAAAGCACTTTATAAGATTATACTTTGTGCTTTAGAGTTCTAATTATAGTGCTTTTCGTATATGTTAAATAGTGCTTTAAGAAAATACAGTTAGTGCATTTGTTAATTAAATGGCTTTTCTTTTTATAATATAGCACTTTATGGTTTTATAATTTGTGCTCTATAGTTCTAATTACAATGCTTTTTGTATTTGTTTTATAATGCTTTAAGAGAATATACTTAGCGCTTTTGTTTCTACATTGTTTTTCCTCTATATTAAGAAACACTCTAGAAGATTATACTTTGTGCTCTAGAGTTCTAATCACAGTGCTTTTCGTATATGTTAAATAGTGCTTTAAGGGAATACAGTTAGTGTTTTCATTTCTTAATTGCTTTTTCTTTTTATAATATTGCACTTTATGGGATTATACTTTGTGCTCCACGGTGCTAATTAAAGTGCTTTCTGTATTTGTTTTGTAATCCTTTAAGGGAACATATTAAGCACTTTTCTTTCTTCACTGTTTTTCCTCTATATTATAAAACAATTTATAATATTATACTTTGTGTTCTACAGTTCTAATTACAGTGCTTTTCGTATATGTTAGATAGTGTTTCAAGGAAATACGGTTAGTGCTTTTGTTTCTTTATTGCCTTTTCTTTTTATAATATTGCACTTTATAGGATTATACTTTGTGCTCTATAATTCTAATTTGAGTGCTTTTTGTATTTGTTTTATAATGCTTTAAGGGAATATATGTAGCGGGTTTTTTTCTTCATTGTTTTTCCTCTATATTATAAAGCACTCTATAAGATTATACTTTGTGCTTTAGAGTTCTAATTATTGTGCTTTTCGTATATGTTAAATAGTGCTTGAAAGGAATATAGTTTGTACTTTTGTTTCTTAACTGCCTTTTCTTTTTATAATATAGGAATTTATGGTTTTATAATTTGTGCTCTATAGTTCTAATTACAATACTTTCTGTATTTTTGTTATAATGCTTTAAGAGAATATATTTAGCGCTTTTGTTTCTTCGTTGTTTTTCCTCTATATTAAAAGGCTCTTTATAAGATTATACTTTGTGTTCTAGAGTTCTAATTACAGTGCTTTTCGTATATGTTAGATAGTGTTTCAAGGAAATACGGTTAGTGCTTTTGTTTCTTTATTGCCTTTTCTTTTTATAATATAGCACTTTATGGGATTATACTTTGTGCACTATAATTCTAACTACAGTGCTTTTTGTATTTGTTTTATAATGCTTTAATGGAATATATTTTGCGGTTTTTTTCTTCATTGTTGTTCCTCTATATTATAAAGCACTTTATAAGATTATACTTTGTGCTTTAGAGTTCTAATTATAGTGCTTTTCGTATATGTTAAATAGTGCTTTAAGGGAATACAGTTAGCGCTTTTGTTAATATACTGGCTTTTCTTTTTATAATACTTTATGGTTTTATAATTTCTGCTCTATAGTTATAATTACAATGCTTTTTGTATTTGTTTTATAATGCTTTAAGAGAATATATTTAGCGCTTTTGTTTCTTCACTGTTTTTCCTCTATATTATAAAGCACTTTATAAGATTATACTTTGTGCTCTAAAGTTCTAATCACAGTGCTTTTTGTATATGTTAAATAGTGCTTTAAGGGAATACAGTTAGTGCTTTCATTTCTTAATTGCTTTTTCTTTTTATAATATTGCACTTTATGGCATTATACTTTGTGCTCCATAGTGCTTATTAAAGTGGTTTCTGTATTTGTTTTATAATCCTTTAACGGAATATATTAAGCACTTTTGTTTCTTCACTGATTATCCTCTATATTATAAAACACTTTATAACATTATACTTTGTGTTCTAGTATTCTAATTACAGTGCTTTTCGTATATGATAAATAGTGCTTCAAAGAAATAAGGTTTGTGCTTTTGTTTCTTTATTGCCTTTTCTTTTATAATCTAGTACTTTATAAGATTATACTTTGTGCTCTATAATTCTAATTACAGTGCTTTTTGTATGTGTTTTATAATGCTTTAAGGGAATATATTTAGCGGTTTTTTTTCTTCATTGTTTTTCCGCTATATTATAAAGCACTTTATAAGATTATACTTTGTGCTTTAGAGTTCAAATTATAGTGCTTTTCGTATATGTTAAATAGTACTTTAAGGGAATACAGTTAGTGCATTTGTTAATTAAATGGCTTTACTTTTTATAATATAGCACTTTATGGTTTTATAATTTCTACTCTATAGTTCTAATTACAATGCTTTCTGTATTTGGTTTTTAATGTTTAGGAGAATATATTTAGAGCTTTTGTTTCTACACTATTTTTCCTCTATATTATAAAGCACTTTATAAGATTATACTTTGTGCTTTAGAGTTCTAATTATAGTGCTTTTCGTATATGTTAAATAGTGCTTTAAGGGAATACAGTTAGCGCTTTTGTTAATATACTGGCTTTTCTTTTTATAATATAACACTTTATGGTTTTATAATTTCTGCTCTATAGTTATAATTACAATGCATTCTGTATTTGTTTTATAATGCTTTAACAGAATATATTTAGCGCTTTTGTTTCTTCACTGTTTTTCCTCTATATTATAAAGCACTTTATAAGATTATACTTTGTGCTCTAGAGTTCTAATCACAGTGCTTTTTGTATATGTTAAATAGTGCTTTAAAGGAATACAGTTAGTGCTTTCATTTCTTAATTGCTTTTTCTTTTTATAATATTGCACTTTATGGCATTATACTTTGTGCTCCATAGTGCTTATTAAAGTGGCTTCTGTATTTGTTTTATAATCCTTTAACGGAATATATTAAGCACTTTTGTTTCTTCACTGATTATCCTCTATATTATAAAACACTTTATAACATTATACTTTGTGTTCTAGTATTCTAATTACAGTGCTTTTCGTATATGATAAATAGTGCTTCAAAGAAATAAGGTTTGTGCTTTTGTTTCTTTATTGCCTTTTCTTTTATAATCTAGTACTTTATAAGATTATACTTTGTGCTCTATAATTCTAATTACAGTGCTTTTTGTATGTGTTTTATAATGCTTTAAGGGAATATATTTAGCGGTTTTTTTTCTTCATTGTTTTTCCGCTATATTATAAAGCACTTTATAAGATTATACTTTGTGCTTTAGAGTTCAAATTATAGTGCTTTTCGTATATGTTAAATAGTACTTTAAGGGAATACAGTTAGTGCATTTGTTAATTAAATGGCTTTACTTTTTATAATATAGCACTTTATGGTTTTATAATTTCTACTCTATAGTTCTAATTACAATGCTTTCTGTATTTGTTTTTTAATGTTTAGGAGAATATATTTAGAGCTTTTTTTTCTACACTATTTTTCCTCTATATTAAAAAGCACTTTATAAGATTATACTTTGTACTCTAGAGTTCTTTTCATAGTGCTTTTCGTATATGTTAAATAGTGCTTTAAGGGAATACAGTTAGCGCTTTTGTTAATATACTGACTTTTCTTTTTATAATACTTTATGGTTTTATAATTTTTGCTCTATAGTTATAATTACAATGCTTTCTGTATTTGTTTTATAATGCTTTAAGAGAATATATTTAGCGCTTTTGTTTCTTCACTGTTTTTCCTCTATATTATAAAGCACTTTATAAGATTATACTTTGTGCTCTAAAGTTCTAATCACAGTGCTTTTTGTATATGTTAAATAGTGCTTTCAGGGAATACAGTTAGTGCTTTCATTTCTTAATTGCTTTTTCTTTTTATAATATTGCACTTTATGGCATTATACTTTGTGCTCCATAGTGCTTATTAAAGTGGTTTCTGTATTTGTTTTATAATCCTTTAACGGAATATATTAAGCACTTTTGTTTCTTCACTGATTATCCTCTATATTATAAAACACTTTATAACATTATACTTTGTGTTCTTGTATTCTAATTACAGTGCTTTTCGTATATGATAAATAGTGCTTCAAAGAAATAAGGTTTGTGCTTTTGTTTCTTTATTGCCTTTTCTTTTATAATCTAGTACTTTATGAGATTATACTTTGTGCTCTATAATTCTAATTACAGTGCTTTTTGTATGTGTTTTATAATGCTTTAAGGGAATATATTTAGCGGTTTTTTTTCTTCATTGTTTTTCCGCTATATTATAATGCACTTTATAAGATTATACTTTGTGCTTTAGAGTTCAAATTATAGTGCTTTTCGTATATGTTAAATAGTACTTTAAGGAAATACAGTTAGTGCATTTGTTAATTAAATGGCTTTACTTTTTATAATATAGCACTTTATGGTTTTATAATTTCTACTCTATAGTTCTAATTACAATGCTTTCTGTATTTGTTTTTTTAAGTTTAGGAGAATATATTTAGAGCTTTTGCTTCTACACTATTTTTCCTCTATATTAAAAAGCACTTTATAAGATTATACTTTGTCCTCTAGAGTTCTTTTCATAGTGCTTTTTATATATGTTTAATAGTGCTTTAAGGGAATACAGTTAGTGCTCTTATTCCTTAATTGCTTTTTCTTTTTATAATATTGCACTTTATGGCATTATAATTTGTACTCCATAGTGCTAACTAAAGTGCTTTCTGTATTTGTTTTATAATCCTTTAACGGAATATATTTTCCTATATAATATAAAGGAAAAACATTCAAAAAACAAAAGCGCTAAATGTACTAATTTTGATGACTCTACAATAAATACGAAAAGCACTGCAATTAGAATTATATAGAGCACAAAGTAAGTATAATCTATAACATGCTATATAATATAAAGGAAAAACATTGAAAAAACAAAAGCGCTAAATATACTAATTTCGAACGCTCTACAAGAAATACGAAAAGCACTGCAATAAGAACCATATACAGCACAAAGTAAGTATAATCTATAACATGCTATATAGTATAAAGGAAAAACATTGAAAAAATAAAAGCGCTAAATATACTAATTTCGAACACTCTACAAGAAATACGAAAAGCAATGCACCTAGAACTATACAGAGCACAAAGTAAGTATAATATATAACATGCTATATAATATAAAGGAAAAACATTGAAAAAACAATAGCGCTAATTGTACTAATTTCGAACACTCTACAACAAATACGAAAAGCACTGCAATTAGAACAATATAAAGCACAAAGTAAGTATAATCTATAACATGCTATATAGTATAAAGGAAAAACATTGAAAAAACAAAAGCGCTAAATGTACTAATTTCGAACACTCTACAAGAAATACGAAAAGCACAACAATTAGAACTATATAGAGCACAAAGTAAGTATAACATATAACATGCTATATAATATAAAGGAAAAACATTGAAAAAACAATAGCGCTAAATGTACTAATTTCGAACACTCTACAACAAATACGAAAAGCACTGCAATTAGAACAATATAAAGCACAAAGTAAGTATAATCTATAACATGCTATATAGTATAAAGGAAAAACATTGAAAAAACAAAAGCGCTAAATGTACTAATTTCGAACACTCTACAAGAAATACGAAAAGCACTGCAATTAGAACTATATAGAGCACAAAGTAAGTATAATCTATAACATGGTATATAATATAAAGGAAAAACATTCAAAAAACAAAAGCGCTAAATATACTAATTTCGAACACTCTACAAGAAATACGAAAAGCAATGCACCTAGAACTATATAGAGCACAAAGTAAGTATAATATATAACATGCTATATAATATAAAGGAAAAACATTGAAAAAACAATAGCGCTAATTGTACTAATTTCGAACACTCTACAACAAATACGAAAAGCACTGCAATTAGAACAATATAAAGCACAAAGTAAGTATAATCTATAACATGCTATATAATAGAAAGGAAAAACATTGAAAAAACAAAAGCGCTAAATGTACTAATTTCGAACACTCTACAACAAATACGAAAAGCACTCTAATTAGAACGATAGAGCACAAAGTAAGTATAATCTATAACATGCTATATAATATAAAGGAAAAACATTGAAAAAACAAAGCGCTAAATGTACTAATTTCGAACACTCTACAACAAATACGAAAAGCACTTCAATTAGAACAATATAAAGCACAAAGTAAGTATAATCTATAACATGCTATATAGTATAAAGGAAAGACATTGAAAAAACAAAAGCGCTAAATGTACTAATTTCGAACACTCTACAACAAATACGAAAAGCACAGCAATTAGAACTATATAGAGCACAAAGTAAGTATAATCTATAACATGCTATATATTATAAAGGAAAAACATTGAAAAAACAAAAGCGCTAAATATACTAATTTCGAACACTCTACAACAAATACGAAAAGCACTGCAATTAGAACTATATAGAGCAAAAAGTAAGTATAATCTATAACATGCTATATAATATAAAGGAAAATCATTGAAAAAAACAAAGCGCTAAATATACTAATTTCGAACACTCTACAACAAATACGAAAAACACTGCAATTAGAACTATATAGAGCACAAAGTAAGTATAATCTATAACATGCTATATAATAAAAAGGAAAAACATTGAAAAAACAAAAGCGCTAAATGTACTAATTTCGAAAACTCTACAACAAATACGAAAAGCACTCTAATTAGAACTATAGAGCACAAAGTAAGTATAATCTATAACATGCTATATAATATAAAGGAAAAACATTGAAAAAACAAAGCGCTAAATGTACTAATTTCGAACACTCTACAACAAATACGAAAAGCACTGCAATTAGAACTATAGAGCACAAAGTAAGTAAATCTATAACATGCTATATAGTATAAAGGAAAAACATTGAAAAAACAAAAGCGCTAAATGTACTAATTTCGAACACTCTACAACAAATACGAAAAGCATGCAATTAGAATATATAGAGCACAAAGTAAGTATAATCTATAACATGCTATATAATATAAAGGAAAAACATTGAAAAAACAAAAGCGCTAAATGTACTAATTTCGAACACTCTACAACAAATACGAAAAGCACTGCAATTAGAACTATAGAGCACAAAGTAAGTATAATCTATAACATGCTATATAATATAAAGGAAAAACATTGAAAAAAACAAAAGCGCTAAATATACTAATTTCGAACACTCTACAACAAATACGAAAAGCACTGCAATTAGAACTATATAGAGCACAAAGTAAGTATAATCTATAACATGCTATATAATATAAAGGAAAAACATTGAAAAAACAAAAGCGCTAAATGTACTAATTTCGAACACTCTACAACATACGAAAAGCACTGCAATTAGAACTATAGAGCACAAAGTAAGTAAATCTATAACATGCTATATAATATAAAGGAAAAACATTGAAAAAAACAAAGCGCTAAATATACTAATTTCGAACACTCTACAACAAATACGAAAAGCACTGCAATTAGAACTATAGAGCACAAAGTAAGTATAATCTATAACATGCTATATAATATAAAGGAAAAACATTGAAAAAACAAAAGCGCTAAATATACTAATTTCGAACACTCTACAACAAATACGAAAAGCAATGAATTAGAACTATATAGAGCACAAGGTAAGTATAATCTATAACATGCTATATAATATAAAGGAAAAACATTGAAAAAACAAAAGCGCTAAATATACTAATTTCGAACACTCTACAACAAATACGAAAAGCACTGCAATTAGAACAATATAGAGCACAAAGTAAGTATAATCTATAACATGCTATATAATATAAAGGAAAAACATTGAAAAAACAAAAGCGCTAAATGTACTAATTTCGAACACTCTACAACAAATACGAAAAGCACTCAATTAGAACTATAGAGCACAAAGTAAGTATAATCTATAACATGCTATATAATATAAAGGAAAAACATTGAAAAAAAAAAGCGCTAAATGTACTAATTTCGAACACTCTACAACAAATACGAAAAGCACTGCAATTAGAACTATAGAGCACAAAGTAAGTATAATCTATAACATGCTATATAATATAAAGGAAAAACATTGAAAAAACAAAAGCGCTAAATGTACTAATTTCGAACACTCTACAACAAATACGAAAAGCACTGCAATTAGAACTATATAGAGCACAAAGTAAGTATAATCTATAACATGCTATATAATATAAAGGAAAAACATTGAAAAAACAAAAGCGCTAAATATACTAATTTCGAACACTCTACAACAAATACGAAAAGCACTGCAATTAGAACTATATAGAGCAAAAGTAAGTATAATCTATAACATGCTTATAATATAAAGGAAAAACATTGAAAAAAAAAAGCGCTAAATATACTAATTTCGAACACTCTACAACAAATACGAAAAAGCACTGCAATTAGAACTATAGAGCACAAAGTAAGTATAATCTATAACATGCTATATAATAAAGGAAAAACATTGAAAAAACAAAAGCGCTAAATGTACTAATTTCGAACACTCTACAACAAATACGAAAAGCACTCAATTAGAACTATAGAGCACAAAGTAAGTATAATCTATAACATGCTATATAATATAAAGGAAAAACATTGAAAAAACAAAAGCGCTAAATATACTAATTTCGAACACTCTAAAACAAATACGAAAAGCACTGCAATTAGAACTATAGAGCACAAAGTAAGTATAATCTATAACATGCTATATAATATAAAGGAAAAACATTGAAAAAACAAAAGCGCTAAATGTACTAATTTCGAACACTCTACAAAAAATACGAAAGCATGCAATTAGAACTATAGAGCACAAAGTAAGTATAATCTATAACATGCTATATAATATAAAGGAAAAACATTGAAAAAACAAAAGCGCTAAATATACTAATTTCGAACACTCTACAACAAATACGAAAAGCACTGCAATTAGAATATATAGAGCACAAAGTAAGTATAATCTATAACATGCTATATATATAATATAACAAGAATATAACAAAGGAAAAAACATTGAAAAAAACAAAAGCGCTAAAATTACTAATTTCGAACACTCTACAACAAATACGAAAAGCACTGCAATTAGAACTATATAGAGCACAAAGTAAGTATAATCTATAACATGCTATATAATATAAAGGAAAAAACATTGAAAAAACAAAAGCGCTAAATATACTAATTTCGAACACTCTACAACAAATACGAAAAGCACTGCAATTAGAACTATAGAGCACAAAGTAAGTATAATCTATAACATGCTATATAATTAAAGGAAAAACATTGAAAAAACAAAAGCGCTAATGTACTAATTTCGAACACTCTACAACAAATACGAAAAGCACTGCAATTAGAACTATAGAGCACAAAGTAAGTATAATCTATAACATGCTATATAATATAAAGGAAAAACATTGAAAAAACAAAAGCGCTAAATATACTAATTTCGAACACTCTACAACAAATACGAAAGCACTGCAATTAGAAACTATAGAGCACAAAGTAAGTATAATCTATAACATGCTATATAATATAAAGGAAAAACATTGAAAAAACAAAAGCGCTAAATGTACTAATTTCGAACACTCTACAACAAATACGAAAAGCACTGCAATTAGAACTATAAGAGCACAAAGTAAGTATAATCTATAACATGCTATATATAATATAAAGGAAAAACATTGAAAAAACAAAAGCGCTAAATGTACTAATTTCGAACACTCTACAACAAATACGAAAAGCACTCTTTAGAACTATAGAGCACAAAGTAAGTATAATATATAACATGCTATATATATAAAGGAAAAACATTGAAAAAAACAAAAGCGCTAAATATACTAATTTCGAACACTCTACAACAAATACGAAAAGCACTGCAATTAGAACTATAGAGCACAAAAGTAAGTATAATCTATAACATGCTATATAATATAAAAGGAAAACATTGAAAAAACAAAAGCGCTAATATACTAATTTCGAACACTCTACAACAAATACGAAAAGCACTGCAATTAGAACTATTAGAGCACAAAGTAAGTATAATCTATAACATGCTATATAATATAAAGGAAAAACATTGAAAAAACAAAGCGCTAAATATACTAATTTCGAACACTCTACAACAAATACGAAAAAGCACTGCAATTAGAACTATATAGAGCACAAAGTAAGTATAATCTATAACATGCTATATAATATAAAGGAAAAACATTGAAAAAAAAAAGCGCTAAATATACTAATTTCGAACACTCTACAACAAATACGAAAAGCACTGCAATTAGAACTATATAGAGCACAAAGTAAGTATAATCTATAACATGCTATATAATATAAAGGAAAAACATTGAAAAAACAAAAGCGCTAAATGTACTAATTTCGAAAACTCTACAACAAATACGAAAAGCACTCAATTAGAACTATAGAGCACAAAGTAAGTATAATCTATAACATGCTATATAATATAAAGGAAAAACATTGAAAAAAACAAAAGCGCTAAATGTACTAATTCGAAACACTCAAAAAAATACGAATAGCATAGCAATTAGAACTATATAGAGCACAAAGTAAGTATAATCTATAACATGCTATATATATATAAAGGAAAAACATTGAAAAAACAAAAGCGCTAAATATACTAATTTCGAACACTCTACAACAAATACGAAAAGCACTGCAATTAGAACTATAGAGCACAAAGTAAGTATAATCTATAACATGCTATATAATATAAAGGAAAAACATTGAAAAAAAAAAAGCGCTAAATATACTAATTTCGAACACTCTACAACAAATACGAAAAGCAACTGCAATTAGAACTATATAGAGCACAAAGTAAGTAAGTATAATCTATAACATGGTAATATAATATAAAGGAAAAACACATTGAAAAAACAAAAAGCGCTAAATATACTAATTTCGAACACTCTACAACAAATACGAAAAGCAATGCACCTAGAACTATATAGAGCACAAAGTAAGTATATCTATAAACATGCTATATATAAGGAAAAACATTGAAAAACAAAAGCGCTAATTACTAATTTCGAACACTCTACAACAAATACGAAAAGCACTGAATTAGAACTATAGAGCACAAAGTAAGTATATCTAA